>NC_057802.1:387405108-387483995 GCF_018294505.1 Triticum aestivum | reverse complement strand
CGTTCAGCTCGATGACGTCCCTCGAACTCCGATCCAGCCGAGTGTTGAGGGAGAGTTTCGTCAGCACGACGGCGTGGTGACGATGATGATGTTCCACCGACGCAGGGCTTCGCCTAAGCTCCGCAACGGTATTATCGAGGTGTAATATGGTGGAGGGGAGCACCGCACACGGCTAAGAGATCTCAAGGATCAATTGTTGTGTCTCTGGGGTGCCCCCCTGCCCCCGTATATAAAGGAGCAAGGGGGAGGCAGCCGGCCAAGGGGAGAGGCGCGCCAAAGGGGGGAGTCCTACTCCCACCGGGAGTAGGACTCCTCCTTTCCTTGTGGGAGTAGGAGAAGGGAAGGGGGAAGGAGAAAGAAGGAAGGGTGCGCCCCCCTTCCCTAGTCCAATTCGGACCAGACCATGGGGAGGGGTGCGGCCACCTTTTGAGGCCTTTCTCTCCTTTCCCGTATGGCCCATTAAGGCCCAATACGAAATCCCGTAACTCTCCGGTACTCCGAAAAATACCCGAATTACTCGGAACCTTTCCGAAGTCCGAATATAGTCGTCCAATATATCGATTTTTACGTCTCGACCATTTTGAGACTCCTCGTCATATCCCCGATCTCATCCGGGACTCCGAACTCCTTCGGTACATCAAAACTCAATAAAACTGTTATCGTAACGTTAAGCGTGCGGACCCTACGGGTTCGAGAACTATGTAGACATGACCGAGACACGTCTCCGGTCAATAACCAATAGCGGGACCTGGATGCCCATATTGGCTCCCACATATTCTACGAAGATCTTTATCGGTCAGACCGCATAACAACATACGTTGTTCCCTTTGTCACCGGTATGTTACTTGCCCGAGATTTGATCGTCGGTATCTCGATACCTAGTTCAATCTCGTTACCGGCAAGTCTCTTTACTCGTTCCGTAACACATCATCCCGCAACTAACTCATTAGTCATAATGCTTGCAAGGCTTATAGTGATGTGTATTACCGAGTGGGCCCAGAGATACCTCTCCGACAATTGGAGTGACAAATCCTAATCTCGAAATACGCCAACCCAACAAGTACCTTTGGAGACACCTGTAGAGCACCTTTATAATCACCCATTTATGTTGTGACGTTTGGTAGCACACAAAGTGTTCCTCCGGTAAACGGGAGTTGCATAATCTCATAGTCATAGGAACATGTATAAGTCATGAAGAAAGCAATAGCAACATACTAAACGATCGGGTGCTAAGCTAACGGAATGGGTCAAGTCAATCACGTCATTCTCCTAATGAGGTGATCCCGTTAATCAAATGACAACTCATGTCTATGGCTAGGAAACATAACCATCTTTGATTAACGAGCTAGTCAAGTAGAGGCATACTAGTGACACTCTGTTTGTCTATGTATTCACACATGTATTATGTTTCCGGTTAATACAATTATAGCATGAATAATAAACATTTATCATGATATAAGGAAATAAATAATAACTTTATTATTGCCTCTAGGGCATATTTCCTTCAATTATTGTTGAGAGAACTTGCACTAGTGAAAGTATGAACCCTAGGCCTTGTTTCAGCGCATTGCAATATCGTTTGTGCTCACTTTTATCATTAGTTACCTTGCTGTTTTTATATTTTCAGATTACAAAAACCTATATCTACCATCCATATTGCACTTGTATCACCATCTCTTCGCCGAACTAGTGCACCTATAGAATTTACTATTGTATTGGGTGTGTTGGGGACACAAGAGACTCTTTGTTATTTGGTTGCAGGGTTGCTTGAGAGAGACCATCTTCATCCTACGCCTCCCACGGATTGATAAACCTTAGGTCATCCACTTGAGGGAAATTTGCTACTGTCCTACAAACCTCTGCACTTGGAGGCCCAACAACGTCTACAAGAAGAAGGCTGCATAGTAGACATCGGAGGCCAACCAGACGTGCGTCGAAGAGGAAATTGAGCCTAGCCGCCGCACCGTGGTAGCGGACCTGCCAGCGGTCGTACTCCATGGCCGCGAGCTCGGCCGTGTGGAAGCTACCGAGCCACCGGCGGGTGTGGGTCTCCCGATATGTAATCTCGACGACCCACGTCCCCCACCACCGCTGCTGGACCGCGAGGTAGGACCTCGTTGGCTGCTGGGTTCGAGGGAGGACGGGGAAGTCCTCGAACCGGCGTAGGGGCGTGGCGGCGGGCGGATCGGGGGACCGGCGACGGCGGATCGAGCCCGCAAAGGACGACGAGGACACCTCGGCGGCCACCACGCCGGCGTCGGGCGAAAAGGCCGCGATAAACCTCTTTTTGGCCATTGGCTCCTCAAGCTTCCCGGCACACAGGCAGAGGTTGAGGATGGAGGCGCCGGCGATGGCGGCGACCTACACCAATGCTTTCGGGGGTGGTGTGTGTCTGTGTGAGCGAAGGTTTTGGGGAGTGTGTGGTGTGTGTGGAGGGGGGGGGGGCAAGGTTGTGTTTGAGGAAATACTGCGGCAACTGAAAATTTTACTAGGCGGGAGTAACAAGGCAGGGCTACTAAAAATTTGGATCAAGGGCGGCGAGCAGATATTTTTGAGATTGCGAGGGATACAGAAGCGGGAGTAAAATGCCGGGGCTACTGAAAATTTGAATCAAGGGACTGAAGCAGAGCGGGAGTATCAGACATCGCACACGGTCCACACATACTAATCGTGTGCTATCAAACATTAAAACCTTTCAGGGGGTAGATATTTTCAAGATTACGAGGCAGTAATACTGTGGACTATAGCCGACGCACCTTCTCGCATAAGCCATAGGTGTACTATACACCGACGGTGCTCCAAGATATTTTGTACTCCATCTCACACGGTTGGTGATAATAAACTGTGTGGGATCTACTTGATTTTCCATCTTGATTTGAATTACATAATGGGGTCACAGCGGCAATGGACGGTGTTTGAATTGCTAGACCTTTTATCTACTTATGTCCATGGGTTTATGCTTATGTCCCATGCAAGAAATGGGGATGAATTTTGAACACTACGGCACCTTTGGGGATGAAACGATATCCGTTGCCTCTTATTGCTTTCAAAAAATTTCTAGTGTCAACATAGAACAACAGGAGTGGTGTGTTAAGTTTTGGAATTTTTTGGGGTTCATTTGGACATTTTTATACATTAACTAGGGTTTCTAGGCATTTTATGTGCATAATTCAAATTTGAAATATATGCACATGCTCCAGTGCATATAAATTGGTTGAAAAATCAAATATGTGTCCTTGGGTATATGCTTAGTTCCCATCCAAGAAATGGGAATGAATTTCAAACACCAGGGCACTATTGATTGTTGGCAAAACATTGAGATACCTGGTTTTTAAATTCTAGTAAATCCAAAACTCGTCTGAAATTCATGAAACTTGGCACAGTATCATGGAGCGGCATCAACATGCCGTGCTAAAATTTTTGTCCCATTTGGGGCAGGTTTGGGTCTAAGCTTCTCACAACAAGCCTTGTGGTTTCGGTAGGGAACGCACCACCTTTGGGGACGAAACGATATTCGTTGCCTCTTATTGCTTTCAAAAAATTTCTAGTGTCAACATAGAACAACAGGAGTGTTGTGTTAAGTTTTGGAATTTTTCGGGGTTCATTTGGACATTTTTATACATTAACTGGGTTTTCTAGGCATTTTATGTGCATAATTCAAATTAGAAATACAAGCACATGCTCCAGTGCATATAAATTGGTTGAAAAATCAAATGTGTGTCCTTGGGTGCATGCTTAGGTCCCATCCAAGAAATGGGAATGAATTTCAAACACCAGGGCGCTGTTGATTGCCGGCAAAACGTTGAGATACCTGGTTTTTAAATTCTAGTAAATCCAAAGCTCGTCTGAAATTCATCAAACTTGGCATGCTATCATGGAGCGGCATCAACATGCCATGGTAAAATTTTTGTCCCATTTGGGGCAGGTTTGGGTATAAGCTTCTCACAACAAGCATGGTGGTTTCGGTAGGGAATGTCCCACCTTTGGGGACGAAACGATATCCATTGCCTCTTATTGCTTTGAAAACTTTTCTCGTGACAACATAGAACAACAGGAGTATTGTGTTAATTTTTGGGATTTTTTGGGGTTCGTTTGGACATTTTTATGCATTAATTGAGTTTTCAATGCATTTATGTGCATAATTCAAATATGAACTACATGCACATGCTCCAGTGCATATAAATTGGTTGAAAAATCAAATATGTGTCCTTGGGTGCATGCTTAGGTCCCATCCAAGAAATGGGAATGAATTTCAAACACCAGGGCACTGTTGATTGCTGGCAAAACATTGAGATACCTGGTTTTTAAATTCTAGTAAATCCAAAACTCGTCTGAAATTCATGAAACTTGGCATGGTATCATGGAGTGGCATCAACATGTCGTGGTAAAAAATTTGTCCCATTTGGGGCAGGTTTGGGTATAAGCTTCTCACAAACCAGAGCTTCCCACAATAAGCCTGGTGGTTTCGGTAGGGAACGTGCCACCTTTGAGGATGAAACGATATCCATTGCCTCTTATTGATTTTAAAAAATTTCTCGTGTCAACATAGAACAACAGGAGTGTTGTGTCAATTTTTGGGATTTTTCGGGGTTCGTTTGGACATTTTTATGCATTAATTGAGTTTTCAATGCATTTATGTGCATAATTCAAATTTGAACTACATGCACATGCTCTAATGCATATAAATTGGTTGAAAAATTCAAATTTGTGCCCTTGGTTGCATCCTTAGGTCCCATGCAAGAAATGGGAATGAATGTCAAACACCGTTCCACGGTCACTCGGAGGCAAACATTGAGATACCTGGTTTTTAAATTCTAGTAAATCCAAAGCTCGTCTGAAATTCATGAAACTTGGCATGCTATCATGGAGCGGCATCAACATGCCGTGGTAAATTTTTTGTCCCATTTGAGGCAGGTTTGGGGACATGCTTCTCACAAACCAGAGCTTCTCACAACAAGCCTGATGGTTTCGGTAGGGAACATCCCACCTTTGGGGACGAAACGATATCCATTGCCTCTTATTGCTTTCAAAAAATTTCTCATGTCAACATAGAACAACAAGAGTGTTGTGTCAATTTTTGGGATTTTTCGGGGTTCGTTTGGACATGTTTATGCATTAATTGAGTTTTCAATGCATTTATGTGCATAATTCAAATTTGAACTACATGCACATGCTCTAATAAATCCAAAATTCGTCTGAAATTCATGAAACTTGGCATGCTATCATGGAATGGCACCCGACATGCGGTGGTATTTTTCGTGTCCATTTTGAGAGAAGGCGCACTCGAATAACAGCCAACAAAGGCATTTTGAAAAAACAGCTGCCACTTTAATATCTCAAACGTTTGTATAATTCAAATCGTGTGTGTTCTGTTAACCATTCACATGACACCACGTGTCTTCGTTTTAATAGCTATAGGAGGTGCCGTGCGAACAGCTGCTTGACCTTGACTGAACGGGAGGCGTGCGAGCGGAGTCCGGTGCGCAGGCTGACCGAGAGGCGTGCAAGCCGTCCTCCAATGCGCAGGCTCACCGGGAAGCGTGTGAGTTGTCCGCTGCGCATGCTCACTGGGAAGCGAGCCCTTTGACTTCCATGGTCGCCCGCCTTCCTCTACATTAATGGCGCCCGAGCCGTTGTTTAATACGGGCGGCCTTACTGTTAGCCTCCCATTCCCCTCCCTCCCGCAGACCTCCACCAACGCCATGGCGCAGAATGATCATCTCCCACTAGTCTTCAAGTTTGGTGAAGTCGACTCCCAGCCAAAGGAGATAGAAAATAAGGAGGAATCGGGCCTCATGGACATGGCCCAGAACGAGCTGGCTGCGGCAGTTGCTGCCCCGCTCCCGTCCCAGCTCCCATCCCCGCGCCCGCGCCAGCGACCATCCCTGTAGCATTGACGGGCTGGTCGTCGAGCACTATCGCAGAGCTGGAAGCCGCAGGCGTCAGCGAGGTCTCCGCGGACCCGCGCGAGCTCGTGTACATGCCAGCGCCAGCGCTCGTGCCCGTGCCCGTGCGCGCCCCTCCACCCACCGTGGCGCCGGCCCCCGTGCGTTTGGCTGCACCCGCCGCGCCCGCGCCCTGCCCGTGCGCGCCCCTCCACCCACCGCGATGCTGCTTCCCGTGCGTTTGGCTGCACCCGCCGTGCCCATGCTCGTGCGCGCGCCCCCCTTAGCGGCATGGGACGCTGCCGTCGACCGCTACCTCTCAGCGGTGCCAGTTGCGGTCCTCCCGCGCCCCGCCCGTCGATCGTGCAACGACATGATGTTTGATTTTTACAAGTGAAGAACATTTTGTGCTGCCTTGAAGACTCCAACAACGGCATCCCGGAGGACGACAACGACAATGATGGCGCGGCACGCCGCCTCCGCCGCCGCCGGAAATAGTTTTTTTGGGGTTTAATATCGTATCTCAAATTCTCGATCATATGAATATAAATTCGCAGTGTGACTGAATGAAAGATATGATTTGAACGAACTTACGTTTTACTCTCTTAATGTATAGACTTATCAACCGATTTTCTTTTGAAAAAACATCAATGGTTTTTAAATATAAAACACTCATCGGAAACGTTTTAGTTAGAACACCCTTATGCAAACCGACAGCTTCCCCAGGAAGCCAAGGGAAAATGTGCTGAGCAGGATTTCCGCAGCTCTTGATTGCAAACGTTTTAGATAGAACACCCGTATGCAAAGTGAGAGCTATGGTCTTCGTTCGCAGTGCAGGATTTGTGCATCCCTTCAACGCAAACGGTTGTTTTGGATGACCCGTGTGCAACCACGTAGAAATAATTGGGTAAAATTTGCATTTGTCATATTGGGTATGTTGCCATTTATCAAACAGGAAGATTGACATTTGTTTATCTAGTAACATTGCCATTTGTCAACCTTGTAACACTGCGATTTGTCAAAATATGTAGCTAAAAATCACTAGCACTGTTCATATGGACACCACTAGCAGGCGTGAGTTGATGGATGCATATGCAAATGTACCATTGATTACATACAGCAAGTCATCAACCCACAACGACAACGAGGATACATGTTGGATTATAGATCATTTCCAACAAAACATTCTAGTAATGTAAAGTTGTTCTCACACAACAAATAATAAAGTGATGAAATGAACTTCAGCTCAACCACTCATCGGCGTTGGAAACACTTGCTTTGAACCAGAAGTGATTGTCTGGGAAGGGCCAGCTACTGTCAATCTCGAGACCAACGCATGACTGATCATCCAGGCTGAAGCGACCTATTTCAATACCCATATTGTGATAGCCACGGTAGGGAAGCATAGCAATGTCCGAGGTATAGATACAATTGCTTCTCATAAATGGTAGTAACGTTGTGTCAACAGCAGCTGGATCGCCTTTCACCATCATTGGATAGTTTTGTCCAAGGAAGGGCGAGTTTTCTACAAGACTATCAATACTGAACTAGGGAGAAGGTGTTGGCGCTAGCACACTAGTATCCATCCCGAATACCCTACAACGGATTTTGGAATAGGTCCGGAGAGTGCGACCATGCGAGACAACACCTGCTTCTTTACTAACATCAGCAGTGCCCTGTATACAGACAAGAAGAGGTGATCCATCGGAGTAAGTTGCCAGGCGCCACCGAGTATATGGGTCCTGCTCGTCCTCATGCTCGTGATCATCACCATCGTCATCTCCCCCTTGGTTATAAATTATTTCAAGTATAGGTGGTGGAATGTTCACAGGACCTTGGAAACACAAGGTTAATTAGTAAAGGGAAACTAGCTAGCTAACCCACATGCATGTGGATGAAACAATTATAATTACGCTGGAAGACAAACGTACCGAAACCATAAGGATTCCATGCAAAACAGTGCCATGAGTGGTGGCAGCAAACACAAGACCCTTGTATTGAATTGCATCACAGTACTCATCCGTGTACAAAAATTGATTTTTGAGCAATATCCATCGAGTCGTGGAAGCAAGGACGGCAACAAGCTTGTCGAAGATAGCAACAACTTCATAGTTCATGTAATTCCCAGAGCGGTTGGGAACACAACAAATTGCTATCTTCCATAGACGACAGTCACCATGATCGTATTTGAACTCACGTAGAATACCGGTGTACTCAACCTCTGGGCAGTCGTCTGAGATTTTTGGAAGTGGAACCCGGTGACGAGTGTACACATTCACAAGTTCCCACTCGCAGTTGTACCCAATATAAACAACCCAATCTCCATTTGTGCCTGCCCAAGCCTTGCCCTCAAGCGATGGCATCTTAACATCATACATATCATTATCAAGCGGCATCAACTTGCACAAGGCGAGGCTTCCGTCGTCAGCGCGCCAGTGATCAGGGTCACGGCGAAGAAGTTAGGGGAGATCAAACCGCTCCTGGACCCTTGGGTTGCTTGTAATGATGTTATTGGTTGAGTCGAGAATGGTCTTGAACGAACTTGCCATGCTAGCCGAGGTGATGATATCGCACAGATCAATGAGTTCCTCCACCACGTCATCTTTCAGATCGGGGCAAGAATAACGGGGTCGTTTCCGGCCTGTTCCCTCCATGGAGAAGACGATCGAACAATGGCAGAAGGAAAGGGTGAAGGAAAATGGAGGGAGGAAGAGCGTGCGACAGGAGTTCCAAATCGAGAGGGAAAGGCGAAGAGGCGGTGGACGGTTTCCACGGTACAAGAAGAGGCTAGTGGGGAGCGAACAGTTGCCACAGAGGTCACACATTGATGACAAGGCCGAGTGAACCGCATGCCGTATATCGCACACACCTTGATCTGGCTGACCGTTTCTTTTGTGTTGCCTAATCACAAACAGTTCATCCGAGTGAACCATATGCTGTATATCGCACATGCCTTCATCTGGCTGCCCGTTTCTTTTGTGTTTCCTAATCACAAATAGTTCATCCGAGTGAACTGTATGCTGTATATCGCACACGCCTTCATCTGGCTGCCCGTTTCTTTTGTGTTGCCTAATCACAAACAGTTCATCCTAGTCAACCGTATGTTGTATATCGCACACGCCTTCATCTGGCTGCCCGTTTCTTTTGTGTTGCCTCATCGCAAACAGTTAATTGAGTTGAACCGTACCTGCATCGCACACGCAACTAAAATCTGAACCGTGTTTGATGCATCCTCCATCACAAACATTTTGCACCTTTTTTGACGGTTTTTACACCACCGTTTGCGATTAATGCATCGCACACAGTTTCATCGAAGGGTCTCTGATTGTAGTGTCGCATTAGCAGCAACTTGTAGTAGTGCATCCTTCTTATCCGCCAAATACTTGGGGCAGTTTCACTTCCAATGACCAGACCCTTTGCAGTAGAAGCACTCAGTTTTAGGCTTGGGTCCAGCTTTGGGCTTCTCCCCGGGGGTGGCAACTTGCTTGCCATTCTTCTTGAAGTTCCCCTTCTTTCCCTTGCCCTTTTTCTTGAAACTAGTGGTCTTGTTAACCATCAGCACTTGATGCTCCTGCTTGATTTCTACCTCCACAGCTTTGAGCATTGTGAAGTGCTCGGGAATTGTCTTCTCCATCGCTTGCATATTATAGTTCATCACGAAGCCTTTGTAGCTTGGTGGAAGTGATTGGAGAACTCTGTCAATAACACTATCATCTGGAAGATTAACTCCCAGCTGAGTCAAGTGATTATGATATCCAGACATTCTGAGTATGTGTTCACTGACAGAACTGTTCTCCTCCATCTTGCAGCTGTAGAACTTGTTGGAGACTTCATATCTCTCAACTCGGGCATTTGCTTGAAATATTAACTTCAACTCTTGGAACATCTCATATGCTCCATGATGTTCAAAACATCTTTGAAGTCCCGATTCTAAGCCGTTAAGAATGGCACACTGAACTATCGAGTAGTCATCAGATCGAGCTTGCTAGACGTTCATAACATCAGCATCTGCTCCTACAGTAGGCCTTTCACCTAGCGGTGCATCAAGGGCATAATTCTTCTGTGCAGCAATGAGGATAATCCTCAAGTTACGGACCCAGTCTGTGTGGTTGCTACCATCATCTTTCAACTTAGCTTTCTCTAGGAACACATTAAAATTCAAGGGAACGGTAGCACGGGCCATTGATCTACAACATAGATATGCAAATACTATCAGGACTACGTTCATGATAAATTAAGTTCAATTAATCAAATTACTTAAGAACTCCCACTTAGATAGACATCCCTCAAGTCATCTAAATGATACGTGATCCAAATCAACTAAACCATGTCCGATCATCAAGTGAGATGGAGTAGTCATCAATGGTGAACATCTCTATGTTGATCATATCTACTATATGATTCACGTTCGACCTTTCGGTCTCCAGTGTTCCGAGGCCATGTCTGTACATGCTAGGATCGTCAAGTTTAACTCGAGTATTCCGCATGTGCAAAATTGTCTTGCACCCGTTGTATATGAACGTAGAGTCTATCACACCCGATAATCACGTGGTGTCTCAACACGACGAACTGTCGCAATGGTGCATACCCAGGGAGAACACTTATACATTGAAATTTAGTTAAGGGATCATCTTATAATGTTATCGCCGTACTAAGAAAAATTAGATGCATATAAAAGATAAACATCACATGCAATCAAAATATGTGACATGTTATGGCCATCATCATCTTGTGCTTTTGATCTCCATCTCCAAAGCATCGTGATGATCTCCATTGTCATCGGCTCGACACCTTGATCTCCATCGTTGCGTCGTGGTCGTATCGCCAACTATTGCTTCTACAACTATCGCTAACGCATAGTGATAAAGTAAAGCAATTACATGGCCTTTGCATTTCATACAATAAAGAGACAACCATAAGGCTCCTGCCGATTGCCGATAACTTTTACAAAACACGATCATCTCATAGAATAACGTATATCACATCATGTCTTGACCATATCACATCACAACATGCCCTGCAAAAACAAGTTAGACGTCCTCTACTTTGTTGTTGCAAGTTTTACGTGGCTGCTACGGGCTTCTAGCAAGAACCGTTCTTACCCGCATCAAAACCACAACAGTGATTTATCAAGCTTGCTGCTTTAACCTTCAACAAGGACCACCGCAGTCAAATTCGATTCAACTAAAGTAGGAGAAACAGACACCCGCCAACCACCTTTATGCAAAACTAGTTGCATGTTTGTCGGTGGAACCGGTCTCATGAACGTGGTAATGTAAGGTTGGTCCGAGCCGCTTCATCCAGCAATACCGTCGAATCAAAATAAGACATTGGTGGTAAGAAGTATGACGATCACCATCCACAACTCTTTGTGTTCTACTCATGCATATCATCTACGCATAGACCTGGCTCGGATGCCACTGTTGGGAAACGTAGCATGCAAGTTCAAAAAATTCCTACGCTCACACAAGATCTATCTAGGAGATGCATATCAACGAGAGGGGGAGAGTGTGTCTATGTTCCCTCATAGACCGTAAGCGGAAGCGTTTGTCAATGCGGTTGATGTAGTCGAACTTCTTCTAGCTCCGACCGATCAAGTACCAAATGTACGACACCTCCGAGTTATGCACATGTTCAACTCGATGACGTCCCTCGTCCTCTTGATCCAGCAAGATGTCGAGGAAGTAGATGAGTTCCGTCAGCACGACAGCGTGGTGAAGGTGATGGTGAAGTGATCCACGCAGGGCTTTGCCTAAGCACTACGCAGATATGACCGTGGGAGTAAACGGTGGAGGGGGCACAAAGAAAAACACATCCGTGACATTTTGGGCCGAACGAATTTTTTTCCTGTCATGCATATGACACTTCTATGACGATAATTGTTACAAAACCCGGTATCATCATAGATGTGGTGGGCTCCTACTTCTATGACAAAATATCATGACTTAAAATGGGCTTTTCATTCTGGGCGGGCTGGAGACGCAGCTGCATGACATTCTTTGGGCCCTCCATGACGGAAAAAACCATGGTAGAAGCGAGGGCGAGGAAAATATCGGGGACTTCCCGGTTACGGTGGGTGGTCGGGGGCCGAGCGATGTGCGTTTCTCTCGTACACGTACACACGTGGGTGCGAGGCGTTGGGCTCTAACAGAACCCGAGCGAGGCGTTCGCCTACTAAACCTGAGCGATTGCACTGCAGGCTACGCGTTACTGAACCCAAGTGATCGATCGATCTGGTTGTTAACTGAACCCGATCGAGCGATTCCTTCGCTACTGCTGCTAACTGAAGCCGATCGAACCTGCTGCCTCTTGATGAACAGTGAGCGTTGTTGGGGGGTTGGATGAATAGTTCTTGGTGGGGGGTTGGATGAACAGGACCCCGTGGTGTTGCCGCTGGATGAATAGGACCCCGATCCATCGAGCCGGTTGGGGGTGGATGATGAGGACCCCGTGGAGGGTTGGATGACGAGGACCCCGTGGAGGGCTGGTTGAACAGTAGCCGGAGGAGGGCTGGATGAACAGTAGCCCGTGGAGGGTGAACGAAATATGCCCTAGAGGCAATAATAAAGTTGTTATTTTATATTTCCTTATATCATGATAAATGTTTATTATTCATGCTAGAATTGTATTAACTGGAAACTTGATACATGTGTGGATACATAGACAAAACAGAGTGTCCCTAGTATGCCTCTACTTGACTAGCTCGTTAATCCAAGACGGTTAAGTTTCCTAACCATATACATGTGTTGTCATTTGATGAACGGGATCACATCATTAGAGAATGATGTGATGGACAAGACCCATCCGTTAGCTTAGCACTATGATCATTTAGTTTATTGCTATTGCTTTCTTCATGACTTATATATGTTCCTCTGACTATGAGATTATGCAACTCCCGAATACCGTAGGAACACCTTGTGTGCTATCAAACGTCACAACGTAACTGGGTGATTATAAAGATGCTCTACAGGTATCTCCGATGGTGTTTGTTGAGTTGGCATAGATCAAGATTAGAATTTGTCACTCCAAGTAATGGAGAGGTATATCTGGGCCCTCTCGGTAATGCACATCACTATAAGCCTTGCAAGCAATGTGACTAATGAGTTAGTTGCGGGATGATGCACTACAGAATGAGTAAAGAGACTTTCCGGTAACGAGATTGAACTAGGTATGATGATACCGATGATCGAATCTCGGGCAAGTAACATACCAATGACAAAGGGAACAACGTATGTTGTTATGCGGTTTGACCGATAAAGATCTTCATAGAATATGTAGGAGCCAATATGAGCATCCAGGTTCCCCTATTGGTTATTGACCGGAGATGTCTCTCAGTCATGTCTACATAGTTCTCGAACCCGTAGGGTCCGCACGCTTAAGGTTCGATGACGATTTTTATTATGAGTTATGTGATTTGATGACAAAAGTTTGTTCAGAGTCCCGGATGAGATCACGGACATGATGAGGAGTCTCGAAATGGTCGAGAGGTAAAGATTCATATATTGGAAGGCTATATTCGGACATCAGAAAGGTTTCGAGTGATTCAGGTATTTTTCGGAGTATCGGGGAGTTACGGGAATTCACAGGGAGAAGTAATGGGCTTTATTGGGCCATACGGGAAAAGAGGAGGCATGCCAAAGGGGAGATGGCACCCCCCTATGGGTCCGAATTGGACTAGGGGAAGGGGGCAGTGCCCCCCTTGCCCTTTCCTATTCACTCTCTCTTTCCCTCTTTCCTTCTCTCCTACTCCAAAAAGGAAAGGGTTTCCTACTAGGACTTGGAAGTCCTAGTAGGACTCCATACTCTTGGCGCGCCCCTAGGGGGGTGGCCTCTCTCCCTCCCTCCTTTATATACGTGGGCAGTGGGCACCCCAAAGGCACTCCAAGATTTGTCTTAGCCGTGTGCGGTGCCCCCTCCATAGTTACACACCTCAGTCATATCGTCGTAGTGCTTAGGCGAAGCCCTTCGCCGGTAACTTCATCAGCATCGTCACCACGCCGTCGTGCGGGCGGAACTCTCCCTCAGCCTCAACTGGATCAAGAGCTCATGGGATGTCATCGTGCTGAACGTGTGCTGAACACGGAGGTGCCGTACGTTCGGTACTTGGATCGTGAAGACGTTCGACTACATCAACCGCGTTACTAAGTGCTTTCGCTTTCGGACTACGAGGGTACGTGGACACACTCTCCCCACTCGTTGATATGCTTCTCCTAGATAGATCTTGCGTGACCGTAGGAATTTTTTTGAAATACTATGTTCCCCAATAGTGGTATCAGAGCTAGGTTTATGCGTAGATGTTATATGCACGAGTAGAACACAATGAGTTGTGGGCGATAATAGTCATACTGCTTACCACCAAAGTCTTACTTTGATTCGGCGGTATTGTTGGATGAAGCGGCCCGGACCGACATTACATGACCGCGTTCATGAGACTGGTTCTACCGACGTGCTTCGCACACAGGTGGCTGGCGGGTGTTTGTTTCTCCAACTTTAGTTGAATCGAGTTTGACTACGACCGGTCCTTGTTGAAGGTTAAAACAACATACTTGACGAAAAATCGTTGTGGTTTTGATGCGTAGGTAAGAACGGTTCTTGCTAGAAGCCCGTAGCAGCCACGTAAAACTTGCAACATCAAAGTAGAGGATGTCTAACTTGTTTTTGCAGGGCATGTTGTGATGTGATATGGTCAAGACGTGATGAGATATAAATTGTTGTATGAGATGATCATGTTTTGTAAAAGTTATCGGCAACTGGCAGGAGCCTTATGGTTGTCGCTTTATTGTATGAAATGCAATCGCCATGTAATTGCTTTACTTTATCACTAAGTGGTAGCAATAGTCGTAGAAGCAATAGTTGGCGAGACGACAACGATGCTATGATGGAGATCCGGGTGTCAAGCCGGTGACGATGGAGATCATGACGGTGCTTTGGAGATGGAGATCAAAGGCATAAGATGATGATGGCCATATCATGTCACATATTTTGATTGCATGTGATGTTTATCTTTTATGCATCTTATTTTTCTTAGTACGGCGGTAGCATTATAAGATGATCCCTCACTAAATTTCAAGGTATAAGTGTTCTCCCTGAGTATGCACCATTGCTACAGTTCGTCGTGCCGAGACACCACGTGATCATCGGGTGTGATAAGCTCTACGTTCACATACGACGGGTGCAAGCCAGTTTTGCACGGGCAGAATACTCGGGTTAAACTTGACGAGCCTAGCATATGCAGATATGGCCCCGGAACACTGAGACCGAAAGGTCGAACATGAATCATATAGTAGATATGATCAACATAGAGATGTTCACCATTGAAAACTACTCCATCTCACGTGATGATCGGACATGGTTTAGTTGATATGGATCACGTGATCATTTAGATAACTCGAGGGATGTCTATCTAAGTGGGAGTTCTTAAGTAATTTGATTAATTGAACTTTAATTTATCATGAACTTAGTCCTGATAGTATTTGCAAATTATGTTGTAGATCAATAGCTCGCATTGTAGCTCCCCTATATTTTTGATATGTTCCTAGAGAAAACTAAGTTGAAAGATGTTAGTAGCAATGATGCGAACTTGGTCCGTGATCTGAGGATTATCCTCATTGCTGCACAGAAGAATTGTGTCCTTGATGCACCGCTAGTGACAGAAATATTGCAGGAGCATATGCAGACGTTATGAACGTTTGGCAAGCTTGATATGATGACTACTTGATAGTTAAGTACACCATGCTTTACGGCTTAGAGCCGGGACTTCAAAAATGTTTTGAACGCCATAGAGCATATAAGATTTTCCAAGAGTTGAAATTGGTATTTCATACTCATGCCCGTATCGAGAGGTATGAGACCTCTGACAGTACTTTGCCTACAAGATGGAGGAGAATAGCTCAACCAGTGAGCATGTGCTCAGATTGTCTGGGCACTACAATTGCTTGAATCAAGTGGGAGTTAATTTTCTAGATAAGATAGTAATGACAAAGTTCTCTAGTCACTATCACCAAGTTACTAGAACTTTGTGATGAACTATAATATGCAAGGGATGACGAAAGTAATTCCCGAGCTCTTCGCGATGCTGAAATCGATGAAGGTAGAAATCAAGAAAGAGCATCAAGTGTTGATGGTTAACAAGACCACTAGTTTCAAGAAAAGGGCAAATGGATAGAAAGGGAACTTCAGAATAATGACAAGCAAGTTGTCACTCCCGTGAAGAATACCAAAGCTATACTTAAGCGTGAAACCGAGTGCTTCTACTGCAAGGGATTAATCCCTGGAAGCGGAACTACCCCAAATAATTGGCGGATAAGAAGGATGGCAAAGTGAACAAAAGTATATTTGATATACATGTTATTGATGTGTAATTTACTAGTGTTCATAGTAACCCCAGGGTATTTGATACCAGTTCAGTTGCTAAGATTAGTAACTCGAAAAAGGAGTTGCAAAATGAACAGAGACTAGTTAAGGGCGAGGTGACGATGTGTGTTGGAAGTGATTCCAAGGTTGATAAGATCACCATTGCACACTCCCTATACCTTCGGGATTGGTGTTGGACCTAAATAAATGTTATTTGGTGTTTGCGTTGAGCATGAATATGATTTGATCATGTTTATTGCGATACGGTTATTCATTTAAGTCAAAGAATAATTGTTGTTCTGTTTACATGAATAAAACCTTCTATGGTCATACATCCAATGTAAATGGTTTATTGAATCTCAATCGTGATGATACACATATTCATAATATTGATGCCAAAAGATGCAAAATTGATAATGATAGTGCAACAAATTTGTGGCACTATAGTTTAGGTCATATTGGTGTAAAGCGCATGAAGAAACTCCATGCAGATGGACTTTTGGAATCCCTTGATTATGAATCATTTGATGCTTGCGAACCATGCCTCATGGGCAAGATGACTAAAACTCCATTCTTTAGAACAATGGAGCTAGTTACAGACTTATTGGAAATAATACATACCGATCTATGCGGTCCGATGAGTGTTGAGGCTCGCGGCAGTTATCATTATTTTCTGACCTTCACAAATGATTTGAGCAGATATGGGTATATCTACTTAATGAAACACAAGTCTGAAACATTTTGAAAAGTTCAAAAATATTCAGAGTGAAGTGGAAAATCATCGTAACAAGAAAATAAAGTTTCTACGATCTGATCACGGAGGTGAATATTTGAGTTACGAGTTTGGCCTTCATTTAAAACAATGTGGAATAGTTTCACAACTCATGCCACCTGGAACACCACAATGTAATGGTGTGTCCGAACATCGTAACCGTACTTTATTAGATATAGTGCGATCTATGATGCCTCTTACCGATTTACCACTATCGTTTTGGGGTTATGCATTAGAGACAACTGCATTCACGTTAAATAGGGCACCATCTAAATCCGTTGAACCGCATGAACTATGGTTTGGCAAGAAACCTAAGCTGTTGTTTCTTAATGATTGGGGATGCGATGCTTTTGTGAAAAAGCATCAACCTGATAAACTCGAACCCAAATCGGAGAAAATGTGTCTTCATAGGATACCCAAAGGAGACTGTTGGGTACACCTTCTATCACAGATCCGAAGGCAAGGTTTTCGTTGCTAAGAATGGATCCTTTTTAGAGAAGGAGTTTCTCTCGAAAGAAGTGAGTGGGAGGAAAGTAGAACTTGATGAGGTAATTGTACCTTCTCTTGAATCGGAAAGTAGTTCATCACACAAAACTGTTCCCGTGATGCCTACACCAATTAGTGAGGAAGCTAATGATGATGATCATGAAACTTCAGATCAAGTTACTACTGAACCTCGTAGGTCAACTAGAGCACGTTCCGCACCTGAGTGGTATGGTAATCCCGTTCTGGAAGTCATGTTACTAGACCATGATAAACCTACAAACTATGAGGAAGCGATGATGAGCCTAGATTCTGCAAAATGGCTTGAGGCCATGAAATCTGAGATGGGATCCATGTATGAGAACAAAGTATGGACTTTGGTGGACTTGCCCGATGATCGGCAAGCCATTGAGAATAAATGGATCTTAAAGAAGAAGACAGATGGTGATGGTAGTGTTACTATCTACAAAGCTCGAATTATCGCAAAAGGTTTTCAACAAGTTCAAGGTGTTGACTACGATGAGATTTTCTCACTCGTATCAATGCTTAAGTCTGTCCGAATCATGTTAGCAATTGCCGCATTTATGAAATCTGGCGAATGGATATCAAAATTACATTCCTTAATGGATTTATTAAAGAAGAGTTGTATATGATGCAACCAGAAGGTTTTGTCAATCCTAAAGGTGCTAACAAAATGTGCAAGCTCCAGCGATCCATCTATGGACTGGTGCAAGCATCTCAGAATTGGAATATACACTTTGATGAGTTGATCAAAGTATATAGTTTTATACAGACTTGCGGTGAAGCCTGTATTTACAAGAAAGTGAGTGGGAGCACTACAGCCTTTCTGATAAGTATATGTGAATGACATATTGTTGATCAGAAATGATGTAGAATTTTCTGGAAAGCATAAAGGAGTATTTGAAAGGAGTTTTTCAAAAGAAATACCTCGGTGAAGCTGCTTACATATTGGGCATCAAGATCTATAGAGATAGATCAAGACGCTTGATCAGACTTTCGATGAGTACATACCTTGATAAGATTTTTAAAGAGTTCAAAATGGATCAGTCAAAGAAGGAGTTTTTGCCTGAGTTGTAAGGTATGAAGTTGAGTAAGACTCAAAACCCGACCACGACAGAAAATAGAAAGAGAATGGAAGTCATTCCCTATGCCTCAGCCATAGGTTCTATAAAGTATGCCATGCTGTGTACCAGACCTATTGTGTTCCTTGCCATGAGTTTGGCAAGGGGCTACGATAAGGATCCAGGAGTGGATCATTGGACAGCGGTCAAAGTTATCCTTAGTTACCTAAGATGACTAAGGAAATATTTCTCGGTTATGGAGGTGATAAAGAGTTCGTCGTAAAGAGTTACGTCGATGCAAGCTTTTACACAGATCCAGATGACTCTGAGTCTCAATCTGGATACATATTGAAAGTGGGAGCAATTAGCTAACGTAGCTCCATGCAGAGCATTGTAGACATAGAAAATTTGCAAAATACATACAACTCTGAATGTGGCAGACCCGTTGACTAAACTTCTCTCACAAGCAAAACATGATCACACCTTAGTACTCTTTGGGTGTTAATCACATAGCAATGTGAACTAGATTACTGACTTTAGTAAACCCTTTTGAGTGTTAATCACAGGGTGATGTGAACTATTGGTGTTAAATCACATGGTGATGTGAACTAGATTATTGACTCTAGTGCAAGTGTGAGACTGAAGGAAATATGCCCTAGAGGCAATAATAAAGTTGTTATTTTATATTTTCTTATATCATGATAAATGTTTATTATTCATGCTAGAATTGTATTAACTGGAAACTTGATACATGTGTGGATACATAGACAAAACAGAGTGTCCCTAGTATGCCTCTACTTGACTAGATCGTTAATCAAAGACGGTTAAGTTTCCTAACCATAGACATGTGTTGTCATTTGATGAACGGGATCACATCATTAGAGAATGATGTGATGGACAAGACCCATCCATTAGCTTAGCACTAGGATCGTTTAGTTTATTGCTATTGCTTTCTGCATGACTTATACATGTTCCTCTGACTATGAGATTATGCAACTCCCGAATACCAGAGGAACACCTTATGTGCTATCAAACGTCACAACATAAATGGGTGATTATAAAGATGCTCTATAGGTATCTCCGATGGTGTTTGTTGAGTTGGCATAGATCAAGATTAGAATTTGTCACTCCGAGTATTGGAGAGGTATCTCTAGGCCCTCTCGGTAATGCACATCACTATAAGCCTTGCAAGCAATGTGACTAATGAGTTAGTTGCGGGAGATGCACTACGGAACGGGTAAAGAGACTTGCCGGTAACGAGATTGAACTAGGTATGATGATACCGACGATCGAATCTCGGGCAAGTAACATACCGATGACAAAGGGAACAACGTATGTTGTTATGCGGTTTGACCGATAAAGATCTTCATAGAATATGTAGGAGCCAATATGAGCATCCAGGTTCCGCTATTGGTTATTGACCGGAGATGTGTCTCGGTCATGTCTACATAGTTCTCGAACCCGTAGGGTCTGCACGCTTAACGTTCGATGACGATTTGTATTATGAGTTATGTGATTTGATGACCAAAGTTTGTTTGGAGTCCTAGATGAGATCACGGACCTAACGAGGAGTCTCGAAATGGTCGAGATGTAAAGATTCATATATTGGAAGGCTATATTCGGACATCGGAAAGGTTCCGAGTGATTCGGGTATTTTTCGGAGTACCGGGGAGTTACGGGAATTCACCGGGAGAAGTAATGGGTCTTATTGGGCCATACGGGAAAAGAGGAGGTAGGCCAAAGGGGAGGTGGCGCACGCCCCGCATGGGTCCGAATTGGACTAGGGGAAGGGGCGGCGCCCCCTTGCCCTTTCCTACTCCCTCTCTCTTTCCCTCTTTCCTTCTCTCCTACTCCGAAAAAGGAAAAGGATTCCTACTAGGACTTGGAAGTCCTAGTAGGACTCCATACTCTTGGCGCGCCCCTCGGGGGCCGGCCTCTCTCCCTCCCTCCTTTATATACGTGGGCAGGGGGCACCCCAAAGGCACTCCAAGATTTGTCTTAGCCGTGTGCGGTGCCCCCCTCCACAGTTACACACCTCGGTCATATCGTCGTAGTGCTTAGGCGAAGCCCTGCGCCGGTAACTTCATCATCACCGTCACCATGCCGTCGTGCTGACGGAACTCTCCCTCGGCCTCAACTGGATCAAGAGCTTGTGGGACGTCATCGTGCTGAACGTGTGCTGAACACGGAGGTGCCGTACGTTCGGTACTTGGATCGGTTGGATCGTGAAGATGTTCGACTACATCAACTGCGTTACTAAATGCTTCCGCTTTCGGTCTACGAGTGTACGTGGACACACTCTCCCCGCTCGCTGATATGCTTCTCCTAGATAGATCTTGCGTGATCGTAGGATTTTTTTTGAAATATTACGTTCCCCAACAGAGGGGTGGTTGAACAGGACCCCGTGGAGAGGGCTGGTTGAACAGTAGCCGGTGGAGGAGCGGTGGAGGCTGTATGAACGGGAGCCCGTGGATGAACAATCGCAGGTGGAGGCTGGAGGAGGTCGACGATGGATGAAGAGTAGCGCGTGGAGGCTGGAGGAGGTCGACGCTGGAGATGAACAGTAGCCCGTGGAGTCCCTTTTTGCGGTACGCCACACCCCTCCCGATGAACAGGACCCCCGTATCGACCGTAGCGCTCCAACACAAGTCAGTTTCCTTCATTTTGCGGTACGCCACACCCCTCCCGATCAACAGGACCCCGATTCGACCATAGGAGGTCCAAGAGAAGTCTATTTCCTCTGTTTTGCGGTATGCCACACCCCTCCCGGTGAACAGGATTCCCTTTCGACTGTAGGCGGTCGAACACAAGGCCGTTTCCTCCGTTCTGCGGTACGCCGGGCCTCGTTTTGATCGGCTATTCCGTCCAAGCCAGTTGGCTCCCGATGAACACGACGATGCAGTTTCTCCGTTCCGACCCACCATGTACACGAGCCCTGGCCATACGTATGCACGAGTAGGCGTTCGAGACCCCGCCCGTATGTACGTAAGTGACCGTATTTACTTTCTTGCCCCCTGGCTGTACGTATGTGTACATGCTACGTGCGCGCCTCTACTACGACACGTGCCCTTCCTTACTCGGCCACGTTTCATCGCTACAGCCTGCAGACAGACCGATCGACTAGTATGTACGTACACGTTCGCGACCAGAATGACAACGCTATGTACGCTTAGACCAGGTGGGTCCCGACTGTCAGGCACTTCCTTGGTGGGTCCCAGCAGTCAAGGGGGAAAGGTTTTTGTGCGAAATATGGTGGCCCGTTTGGTGGGCCCCTGCTGTCAGGCGGAGGAATCATTATTTTCCGTGTAATAAGGAGGCACTTCCTTGCTGCGGCCGTGGACCCAGCTGTCAGTCTCTCCACGTACAGTACTCTTCCGATGGAAGTCATTCCTTGACCACATTGACCATGCCGCACGGAGAGCACCAAGGCGGTGGACGACGGCGGGCCTAGGAAGGGGAAGACGCGGCAGTGGATGCCCACGCGGAGAGGAGTATGAGGGTTCATTGGTTCGGCTGCGGTGTGAGGCTGCCGTCGCCGCAGGGCCTGGCCAGCGGTGGGAGTAGTAGGGGCGGTGAGTCCTCCACGGCAGCATAGCCGGCCACGGGAGGCAGGAGCAGGCGACACGACCGACGCTGGTTTGGGCGGCTGGAGCAAGAAGACCAGAGGTTGAAGAAGCACTACGGCCGTTGGATGGACATCGTATGGTCACTGGAGCTAGTATCGTTCATATTGACTAAGTTGATAAAGCCCTCTGTCCCCATCAACTTAGTAGGCCCACAAGTCAGCCTCCCACTATGGTGGGTCCCAGCTAGCACGGGGAGTATTAATTTTTTTTTTGTGTTGACCACGCCGCGTCGAGCGCATCCAAGGTGGTGGACGAGGGCGAGGCCCCGGACAGCAACGATCCGGAGATGGGAAGACGCGGGAGTGGAGTCGCAGATGGAGAGGTGTACGAGGGTTAACTGGTTCTGGTGTGGCGTGGTTCGGCAGTCGGTGGAGAAGAACATGAGGTGTGGAGGGGTGGAGGGATGGCCTGGCCGGCGGTGGGGTAGCGCTTCAGAGCGAAGCGTGCTAAGCAGAGCTGCTAGCAGCAGGAGGCGGGAGCAGGTGGCCCCGACGGCGCTGGAGGAAGAAGACGAGAGATTGAAGATGGATGTCGGTCGTTGGATGTAAATCCAACGCACATCCAACGGCTAACGATGTCAGAATCATTTGTTGACTAACTTGACAACGACTTGCGTTGGCTTCGACCTATTGGCCCACATTCCAGCCTCCAAAACTGTGGCACATATTCAACCCATTTTTTCAGAATTTACAGTCCATTTGATCTTCTTTTTGAGAATTACAGTCCATTTGCCGGGCTCGGTGAACAAATAATGTAGCGTCCATGCGGCCCATTTTTTTAAAACTACAGCCCAGTTTCACTTTCTCGAAATACACGAATTTGCTGGGCTGGCTGAACAAATAATGTAGCATCCATTCGGCCCATTTATTTTTTCCTAAAAAATTACAGGCCATTTGCACTTTCTCGAAATACACGATTTTGCTGGGCTGGTTCTAATTATAATGTTGGGTTGGGCGCAGCAATGTTATCAAAAAATAAATAGGGGCTGAGCATTTTGTTATAAATATATTTAAATAATAAGTGATTTATTATTACATTGGTCGTTAAATCTTACCAAGCTTTTGTACACAATCTCCACGATTTTCGTTGCCTTAATGTAAAAAAATCCAGGATTGTATTGTTAAGAAATTATTTTTATAAGTTAATAAGATGTGGGATATTGTTTTCTTATATATGTAAGTATCTGTTAAATATATGATGACAATAACAATAATATATAATAACATATAAAATAATTTAAATATATATAATATAGTTAGAAGGGAAACATAAGTTGGACCTGGCGTTCCTATTCTTATATAGAAAAATAGAACAGTCCTCTGCGTTTTCTTCAAAAGATACATAAGTTGGGTTGCCGATGTTTCAGGAAAATAAAACCTCGGATGGGAGGTCCATAGGCCGGTCGATACATGACGACCCTCAAGGAAATACAAACCGGCATGTCGTGGGCTGCGCATGTTAAAAAAGAAAGCCTAGACGGGGCAGCCCACAACCCAGCTGATACTTGCTGGCCCACTGATAAAAAATGATACCTGCCAGCTCCCGGCTTCGTTGTAAATTTATCTCCTTTAGTAACTACGTTGAAGCACCTAAAAAATGTAACTATGTTGACAAACCCGGGGCCCCAATGTCAGTATAGCATTAGGAGGAAGTATTTTTTCAATGAGGCACTTGCTTGCGTACGGCCATAGACCTGGTGGGTCCTGCCTGTCCGCCTCTCCACGTACAGTCCTCTCCAGATTCCTCTTGTTTGTTCAGCATGTTCACAACGGCAAACAGCGGCGCCGCGGTGAGCGCACAAAGGCGCAGGACGAGAACAAACCACCTGAAGCAGTGCCTTATTTCTATCGAAACTACCGAACTAGCCCAGTGGCCAAATGACACTACCCGACCGCTGTTCCGCCCGGGTTCGATTCCACCTGATGTAGGGAAAATATCTCCAATTTTTTAGCCTCTGCCATTATTGACATGTCGGTCCCCATTGTCATCTACGCACACCACGTCCAACACTTGCCAAAACTTCATCCCTCGTTTTCTCTGTTTTTCACACACTCGACATTGTGTGGGCATTTTGAAAATAGCATATCTTTTTGACTGTGCATCATATGAAGATGTGCTATGCATGAATCTTGGTCAGCATGATGTTAACTGGCTGGTAGTTCCATTTTCGACCATGAATAAAACTTCCAACATGGTGTTATCCCTGTTTGAAAATGGTGTGTTAATATAAATGCTCTGCCTCTGAAACTTGCAGTTTCTTATCTGAAACTAAAACTTGCAGTTTCTTATCTGAAACTAAAACTTGCAGTTTCTTCTCTGAGAATCACATTGTCTGCACTTTTATACTCCTATGAAACTACATTTTAAGTGCTAAAAATAGATCTCTAGAATTCATAAAATACTTCATATGCTCAATACTGCAAATTTGAAATTCAAAAGACATTCATATATGAAAGTACTCTCAAAATACACAACACAAAACACAATTCACAACCTGCAAATATTGACAACCCTAAGCTCCTCCCGACAATTCACAACCTTCCCGACTATTGGGCTCGGGGGGCAGTCCCCTCCTATCCTCGGTGATAGACAACCGCCCCGTGAGACGATGTGAACGGCGAGGGAGAGGATGGCGGGGAAGCGTCGTCGGGCCAACTGCTTTTCTCCTCTTGCAGTTGGGTTCGGTCGACGAAGACTCCACTGGCTCGCTCTAGCACGACACCCTCACAAACGACATCCTCTAGATGCTCGATCCTTCTATCTCTCGTGGATGCTCCATCTAGGATCGATACTCCCACCACCGCTCCCTCATGATCGGATTTGGTGAATCTATTTGCTCCATGGCCCAGAGGAGCAGCTCCATGTACTCCCGCGCGACTCCCTTCGGGAGTATCGCCGCCTTTTCGCTCTGTTGCAGATATTTGGCCATGGATGTCGCCGTCGCCGCTAGTTGGTCCTTGTTGTCAAACCAAGACTGTATCTCGAACATCCTAGCTAGCTTCACAGGGTCGCCGTCTGCGATCCTCACGTATCGGTTGTACTCCTCCATCGATCTACTTCTCCACAGCACCTTCACTCGCCGACTGTGGTTTTTGAATGGAAGAGGAGAGGATCGGCGCTGGTTTTTTATTAGAACGGGAGAGGAGCGGCGCTGGTTTTGGATTGGAACAGGAGAGGAGGGGCAGTGGTTTTGAAATGGAAGGGGAGAGGAGCGGCGCTGGATTTAGATTGGAACAGGAGAGGAGCGGCGGTGGTTTAAGAGGAGAGGAGCGGCACTGGTCTTGGAAGTATTTTTTTTTGCGTATTTTGGGTCAAAGTTTGACCATGTACTGTATTTGACAAGAAAAATGTGAGTGCATGTCACCAAAAATTGTATCGTTTGGTTTGTATCTGAATGTACTTTCAAATTATATTATTTTTACAACGTATAACATATATTGTATTTGTGAAAATCATGGTCAATTATGACCCAGAATAAAAGGGAGACTAGTTAATGTGGGGTGCTTTCTTAATTGAAGGGTAAACTGATTTTGATTTTGATCCAGTCACAGCGCGTCGGCCCTCTCGTCCAATCCTAAATCGCTGCCGCACGCTCCTCTCCCTCTTCTCCATTGCAAAACCACCCCTCTCCTCTCCATCTTCTCCATTGCAAAACCACCTCATCTCCTCTCCATCATCTCCATTCCAAAACCACCGTCTCACCTCTCCCTCTTCTCCATTGCAAAACCACCCCTCTCCTCTCCATCTTCTCCATTGCAAAACCACCGTGTCGCCTCTCCCTCTTCTCTATTACAAGACCACCGTATCTCCTCCCATCTTCCAAAGCTAGCACCAGACCTCTCAGAAGGACATCTATGGAGAGGATGCAGCAGTGAATCGGGCAGATCGCTGGCGGCGACCAGGCAAAGTTAGCTAGGTTGAAGGAGATCCTAACTTGGTTTGATAATGAGTGGGAGATTTCGAGGACGGTGAGGGCCATGTGGCAATGTATGCGAAAGAGCGAGATGGCAGCGATGTACTCCTCGGCGGCAGTCACGCCGTAGTCCTTCGAGTTCATCGAGTATCTCCTCTGGGTGATGGAGCAGACAGATTCTCCCGAGGCGAAAGTCAGGCGAAGGTGGTGGGCATACAGGTCGAAGGTCGAGCATCCAGAGGATAACGAAATCGATCGAGTATGGTGTGCCGTTCGTGAGGGTGCAGAGCCAGCCGGAGCCACAGGAGTATTTGTTCTCCCACCGCAAGCAGAGGCCGGATGGTGCGACGTCGCTTCCCCACCGTTCTCCACGGTTCCATCGACGCTCGCCTCGTTTCAACGGCGGCGGTAGGGTTTAAGGTAAGCTTCGCACTAACCTAATCTTCCATCTGCTCATGCTTACAATCAGTATGACGGCTAATGAAAATCATGCTTACAATCAGTCTCCGAGTACTACGCCAATCACCCTAAAATAGCTCTGGACCTTTGGGTCAAAGTTGTGACACTGTGTACAAATAAAGAAAAATAGATTGGTGCTTCTTTCAGAAAAGAGTACTCCCTAGAAAACTGCCAATATAAGCTACTAGTATTTGGTTAGAGGATTTGCTGCCGAGAAAGATCCGTCCACAGAGAGCGCCACACATCCCACTGGTGGTGGTGGATGCCAATGCGTGCATGGAGCATGGTTGGTGTCGGTAATTTTTACTTGGCACACCTCGCACTCTGCATATATGCCGGTTCCATCCGTACATTTGTGCAGTTCCACCAAAATGCAGCTGAATAACCCTGTTTGCACAGATAATGAAAAAGCGTGATTACATTATAGTGGCACTAGTTGATGAAACATACACTAATAAATAGAAGAAAATATTGCGATAGTATCATAGTATGCCATGCTGCAAGGGCGAGATGGGCCCTGCGACGCCTCATACGGTAGGCCTCATACTAGAAATCGACCCAATTCTCCCCGATACACCTTCTGCCAATGATGAACATCAGTGTACAGCGGTAGTACAAGGAGGGGCCTTGAGACATTCCAATCTCTATTTTTGTGCAGATCAACTAAAATTAAGCACCCCAGTTTGCAGAAACGCTTAAGCATTAACAATGGGACTAGTTGATGAAACATATACTAACAAAGAGAAGCACTTTCTTTATCTACACTGGAAATGAAATGATAGAGAGGACACTCGCTCTATTTTAACTGTATTATTACTTCATTTTATCAGTGGCACTAGGGTCGAGCAGGTAGCAAATGAGGTGTACCGTGCGTCGCAAGGATGGAGGCAGGGGGTGCTTAGACGGGGATGCTGAAGCTGGCTCTTTCAGTCCCTATCTTCTCCCCTGGTGTTTCTATGGTAGCATTTGGGTTGTAATCCAAACTTGGTCGAGCTGGTGCTACGTCCCCCTACCTGCCTAGCTTATGTGGCGAACTTGTCTCCTACTAGTACTCAGTCCGTTCTAGTAGTAGTTGCATAACTGCCCGTTTACACTGAGATGTTGTCGAATAATGGTTCTCTATGGTTGGGTTTCTTTAATGAAATCGGAGGAAACCTCCTCTTTCGATATATAGAAAAAATCAGTGGGACTAGCAGTGCCAAAATATTGCCTCAAATTAATAGTGCCACTAGATTAAGGTGCAAAATAATAACATTACTGCTTTATCATGGAGTGCCAAAACAGTAGCACAAGAGCAGACTCAACATGCAGGATCTTTGGCAAACTATCGGACCAAAAAGGAACATACCTCATGATGGGAACCATATCTGCAGTCAACGCCATCGTAGAAGGGATGACACTAGTCACCAACATGGATGATTCAATTCATGGGACCTTTTTGTGCAGTTCACCTAAAATGAAGCAATGTCCCATGAGCTAGCAGCCTCTTCTTCATTTTTTAAGAAAAGGGCTCCAGCCCCGGTTCCATTTCCATCAGAAAACGAAACCACAGAGCTTCTTCTTCATTAGTTGCAATAAAATTGAGCAACATCAAGGTTGGTTGTGAAGCTCGTGGAATGTTCAACTATAATTTGGATATAATTGGTGTAGTTCAACTAAGATCAAGTGTGAAATGTATATCTCTGTTTGCACAAAAAGGTGGAAAGGAGGATGACTAACAAGTGATGAAACATACATCAAATGAAAAGAAGCATGTTCCTTATCTGAATGGCAATCCTACAAGGACAGTAGCAATTTCTAAAGCAGCAGCATTGCTAGATATTAGTGTGGGCATTAGGATTAACTATGACAACCGTTAAATACGACATTACTTTAATGGTGCCATTGCTTCATTTTACCAGCAACATTACATTAACAGCTGCTACAGAGTTGGTATTTGGGCACGACAGAGTAGCCGGACCAGGACAGTTGCATTTCTAACGAAAATAAGCAACTTATCTTAATGGGAAATTTAGCAGGACATGAAAAATAGTGCCATTGATTCATATTACTGGAGGCATTACATTGAAAACAACATTGGTTTAACGTGTCCTTACTTTTAACAGTGCGACTGCTACATTTTACCAGTGGCATTACATAAGAGGGGCTCCGGGCAACAAACATCAGAACAGGATTTCTGGGTTGGTCCCATTTTTGTTCGGTATAGCCACCTTATACTGCGTGAGGCTAGCAAATCTAGTGTTGGACATACTCTGTTGACTTGTCCCCCAGTCCCCACTTTCTTTTCTTTTTCAACCAATAGATCGGTTTTATATTGAGTTTGTACTGCGTTTCCCTTTATTTCCCTATTAGACCAAGAGACCAGTTGAATAGCCAGTCTCTGCTACTTTTCACCCCCATTATTTCCTCTTTCGACCAAGTCCTAGATTCAGGTAACAAATCTTCCCCCACCCCCACCCCCTTTCTTCCTTGTTTGAACCAAGTAGTACTAGATTTGAGTGCATGAACTAGTTTTACCTCTTAACAGTAAAAAATTTGGTGGCTTTCGAACAGCCGATCGATCCTATCTACGAGGGGGCCTGAAAAATAGTAAAAGATACAAATGCAGCGACGTCAGGAGCTGGGGAAGTAGAGCAAGGCCGGTTTCGAAGGAAGTTATACCTGAGGGTCGCCGGGATGTCGCTAGGTGGGCGGCGGGAGGCTGGATCTGCCCACACTACGGCAGCGAGGAAGAAGGGGTCGGAGGCCCTCCCTAGCCGATGGTGCGTGGGAGAGAACGGCAAGGCACACTAATCGGGACACGCGGGCAGTGGGTAAGAGCCGTCGTCGAGGACGACCGCGTCAACGTTGCACCTTCTCACCTTCCCCGACGGAGAGGATCCGGCTGGATCTGTGACCAGCTGTGAGCAGAGAGAGTGTGGGCACCGTTGTCGTGTTTAGATCTGGAGAGGATGAGACAGTATCGGCCAACAGGAAGAGGGACAAGGACGAAGTCGAGCACGTGGACGAGGAGTCCGAGTAAGGTGGCAGTGTCATTGCTCATGGTGGTTCTAACGCAGTGTCTACCATATTAGTTGCTTAGTTTAATTTCAGGGGTGCTTAGTTTTATTTGAGGGGTGTGTTGGGCTGAGCCCCCAGCAGAACTATGTTATGTTCCTTCTCGTTACTTTAACTCTTCAGTACGTACATACTAGTATTTCTTACAGTTCATCTTTTAGTTGGTATAGTACTACCACTCGTTTCTTCACATTATCTACGTACACTACATATGGCCAACATCATATAGCCAGCAGTTTAGTTGTCAAAGAATTTCAGGGTGTTTAGTTTTATTTGAGGGGTGTGTTGTGCTGGACACCATTATTGTGACTCAAATATCTTTTGCCATGTTATAATGACATAAATACCTATGGACCAGATACCGCTACGCTCTAAATTGCTCTATTGACAATAAAGTGTGGGGCCTACTTGATCCCAATAGCGTTCTTATTTTCCTGTAAAATTATTCACTAGGTTACTCCTGACAAGTGGGGCCACACTTATCATTGTGAGAATCGGCTTATTTTTGTCATATAACATGGTCAACGGGTTTGACGTGAAAATAGCAATGTCTAATGGCATTTTTGAGCAAACATCTAATGGAATGATGGCATTTTTTAGATATCTAATTGCATTTTTGAGCAAGCATCTCACGGATCGATGGCATTTTTGAGTATTTGTAACTTCTAATGGAAAAACTGAGTAGTGATACACAACTAGTGGCATAAATAATAAGAACCCAAGAATTAAATAGGTATGCTAATTTCTTTAATAGAATTTAGCACCCCATTTAAGCACGTACTAGCTTTTTTAATAGTACTATATGCATAATTTGGCGACGAGCGCTCTCTATATGGACCACCTTTTTTCTTTAATTTCATCTTGTTAGTTTTGCTCCATGGCGCAATCCATCGATACTACTATTGTACAAAAGTATACATTTTTTAAAAGGCTAGAGGGCGGGGCAGTCTCGCTTGGTCGGTTTCACGAGAGGCGAGGGCCTTTGTGATTTGACAGCTCATTACTGCTGGAAGGTGGGGCCTTATGATTTGAATGCTCGTATAAATGTTGCCTACAACCTGAGGAGGAGCAAAGAACCGTGCGGTATACTCAATTTTTTCACTGGAGTACTAGTACGACGGAGGAGCACGAAACACGGCAGCCCAATGCCATATGGCGATAAAAAATGATCTAATTTGCTAGTCATTGATCCCACGGCGCCGATTATCGTTAGCATTGTTCTATTCATGCCTCGCAGAGAATGTGACACGTGCGGTGAAACACCCAAAGCAAAAGAAGAAACACAGGAGCAAAAGAAGAAGGAAGATTATCATCCCCAAAAAAGAAGGAAGACGAACACACAAGTCTGGGGCGCTGCTCTCTACTACATGAAGGGTTGCTGGCCGCGGAGTCGTAACTGCTTCTTCATCGCCTCCACGACCTCCATCTCCTTGCGCGTCTCCTCCACCATCTTCTTCATTCTGTCCATGACGCGGGATTTCTCGACGCGAGCTTTCATCATCCGTTCCACGTCCGCATTACGTACCTTGATAGCAGCCGGGTACTCGATGCGGAGCTTCGCCAACTCCTCCTTCTATGCCATGACGAGGGCCTGCAACATCTTCATCGAGGAACTACTCTTCTCATGCAGCTTCTTCCAGCCGATGTTCTCCTCCTTCAGCAGGTCGAGCTCGTGGCAGAGCTTCGCCTTGTCCTCCTGAAGTTGCAGGATTTCGTCGGTCGCCTTCTTATCCGACGCAATGCTCTTCTTCAATAGCATCACCAAGCTGGCGGTCAACTCCCCCTGCTCACTGAGCTCAGCGGGCATGTCGTCGAGGCTCTCCTTCAGCAGCTCCACCAAGCCGTCGATGAACTCCTCCTGCTTATTGAGCTGATCGGGCATGTCGTCGAGGGATAACGACTCCAGCGCCGCCAGCTCGGCATGTTCGCCTCCGCGGCTAGGGCGCTCTTGGGAGCCCTCGCCTCCGCGGCTAGGGCGCTCCTGGGAGCCCTCGCCTCCGTGGCTAGGGCGCTCCTGGGAGCACTCGCCTCCACTGCTAGGGTGCTCCTGGGAGCCCTCGCCTGTCTCTGCCAGGCGGCGAGCCCTCTTTTTTTCCCGCGGCCTTGGTTGCCGCTCCCTTGTTACGAGTAGTTCTCGACCAAGAGCTTGATACGTCTCCAATGTATCTATAATTTTTGATTGTTCCATGCTGTTTTATTATCAATCTTGGATGTTTTATAATCATTTTATATCATTTTTTGGTACTAACCTATTGACATAGTGCCAAGTTCCAGTTGCTGCTTTTTCCATTTTTTTACATTGCAGGAAATCAATATCAGACGAAGACCAAATGCCACGAAACTCCACGATGATTTTTATGGGCCAGAAGGAAGGCAATGAGCCCTGGTTGCACCTAGGTGGTGCCCCGAGGGGGGCACAACCCACCAGGGCGCGCCAGGAGGCAATAATATGCCCTAGAGGCAATAATAAAGTATTATATATTTCCTTATATCATGATAAATGTTTATTATTCATGCTAGAATTGTATTAACCGGAAAAATAATACATGTGTGAATACATAGACAAACAGAGTGTCACTAGTATGCCTCTACTTGACTAGCTCGTTAATCAAAGATGGTTATGTTTCCTAGCCATAGACATGAGTTGTCATTTGATTAACGGGATCACCTCATTAGGAGAATGACGTGATTGACATGACCCATTACGTTAGCTTAGCACCCGATCGTTTAGTATGTTGCTATTGCTTTCTTCATGACTTATACATGTTCCTATGACTATGAGATTATGCAACTCCCGTTTACCGGAGGAACACTTTGTGTGCTACCAAACGTCACAACGTAACTGGGTGATTATAAAGGTGCTCTACAGGTGTCTCCAAAGGTACTTGTTGGGTTGGCGTATTTCGAGATTAGGATTTGTCACTCCGATTGTCGGAGAGGTATCTCTGGGCCCACTCGGTAATGCACATCACTATAAGCCTTGCAAGCATTGTGACTAATGAGTTAGTTACGGGATGATGTATTACGGAACGAGTAAAGAGACTTGCCGGTAACGAGATTGAACTAGGTATCGAGATACCGACGATCGAATCTCGGGCAAGTAACATACCGATGACAAAGGGAACAACGTATGTTGTTATGCGGTCTGACCGATAAAGATCTTCGTAGAATATGTGGGAGCCAATATGGGCATCCAGGTCCCGCTATTGGTTATTGACCGGAGAGGTGTCTCGGTCATGTCTACATAGTTCTCGAACCCGAAGGGTCCACACGCTTAAAGTTACGATGATAGTTTTATTATGAGTTTATGTATGTTGATGTACCGAAGGAGTTCGGAGTCCCGGATGAGATCGGGGACATGACGAGGAGTCTCGAAATGGTCGAGACGTAAAGATCGATATATTGGACGACTATATTCGGACTTCGGAAAGGTTCCGAGTGATTCGGGTATTTTTCGGAGTACCGGAGAGTTACGGGAATTCGTATTGGGCCTTAATGGGCCATACGGAAAAGGAGAGAAAGACCCCAAAGGGTGGCCGCACCCCTCCCCATGGGCTAGTCCGAATTGGACTAGGGAGGGGGGGCGCCCCCTTCCTTCTTTCTCCTTCCCCCTTCCCTTCTCCTACTCCCACAAGGAAAGGAGGAGTCCTACTCCCGGTGGGAGTAGGACTCCCCCCTTTGGCGCGCCTCTCCCTTGGCCGGCTGCCTCCTCCTTGCTCCTTTATATACGGGGGCAGGGGGGCACCCCATAGACACAACAATTGATCCTTGAGATCTCTTAGCCGTGTGCGGTGCCCCCCTCCACCAAATTACACCTTGATAATACTGTTGCGGAGCTTAGGCGAAGCCCTGCGTCGGTGGAACATCATCATCGTCACCACGCCGTCGTGCTGACGAAACTCTCCCTCAACACTCGGCTGGATCGGAGTTCGAGGGACGTCATCGAGCTGAACGTGTGTAGAACTCGGAGGTGCCGTACGTTCGGTACTTGATCGGTCGGATCGTGAAGACGTACGACTACATCAACCGCGTTGTGATAACGCTTCCGCTGTCAGTCTACGAGGGTACGTGGACAACACTCTCCCCTCTCGTTGCTATGCATCACCATGATCTTGCGTGTGCGTAGGAATTTTTTTGAAATTACTACGTTCCCCAACACCTAGGTGGTGCCCCGAGGGGGGCACAACCCACCAGGGCGCGCCAGGAGGCCCAGGCGCGCCCTGGTGGGTTGTGCCCACCTCGGGTGCCCCCCGGACCGCCTCTTTGCTCTATAAATACCCCAAAAATACCATAACCCTAAAAGCGTCAACAAAATACTCATCCAGCCGCCGCAGAGTCCAGAACCAACAGATCCAACCTAGACACCATCACAAAGGGGTTCACCACTTCCATTGGTGCCTCTTCGATGATGCGTGAGTAGTTCTTTGTAGACCTTCGGGTCCGTAGTTAGTAGCTAGATGGCTTTCTCTCTCTCGCTGAATTCTCAATACAATGGTCTCTTGGAGATCCATATGATGTAACTCTTTTGCGGTGTGTTTGTTGGGATCTGATGAACTTTGAGTTTATGATCAGTTATATCTTTTTATATCCATGAAAGTTATTTGAGTTTCTTTGTTCTCTTATATGCATGATCTCTATAGCCTCGTATTTCTTCTATGATATTTGGGTTTTGTTTGGCCAACTTGATCTATTTATCTTGCAATGGGAAGAGGTGCCCGGTAGTGGGTTTGATCTTACGGTGCTTGATCCCAGTGACAGAAAGGGAACCGACACGTATGCATCGTTGCTACTAAGGATAAAAAGACGGGATCTATATCTACCGCCATAGATAAACGGATCTTGTGTACATCATGTCATCGTTCTTATTGCATTACTCTGTTTTTCCATGAACATAATACACTAGATGCATGCTGGATAGCGGTCGATGTGTGGAGTAATAGTAGTAGATGCAGGCAGGAGTCGGTCTACTAATCTTGGACGTGATGCCTATGTAATGATCATTGCCTGGATATCATGACAATTATTTGAAGTTCTATCAATTGCCCAACAGTAATTTGTTTACCCACCATTTGCTATCTTTCTCGAGAGAATCCACTAGTGAAATCTACGGCCCCCGTGTCTTCTTTCTCATATATTTGCTTTGCGATCTATTTTATTTGCACTTCTTATTCAGATCTATTAAACAAAAATACAAAAATACTTTGCTGCACTTTATTTTATTTGCGATCTATTTATTCAATCAATTACAACTTTCTCCCGTCATCACGCAATTTCTGGCACCGTACCCCGAAAGGGATTGACAACCCCTTGAACACGTCGGGTTGCGAGGTGTTGTTATTTGTGTGCAGGGGCTGTTTACGTTGTGTTGCTTGGTTCGCCATCTGAGGGAAATACCTACCGCCGCCCTGCTGCATCATCCCTTCCTCTTTTGGTAAATACCAACGTAGCTTCAAGCGACATCAAAAGGAATTGCTGGCGCCGTTTATGGGAAGGATCTTCAACATATACCAGGTTCCTAATGACAAATCTCATCTCTTTGCAATTTACATTATTTGCCATTTGCCTCTTGTTTTCCTCTCCCCCACTTCACAAAAATTTACCGTTTATTCGCCTCTCTTTCTCCGTTCGCCGTTTTCTTGCCAGATCTGTTTTGAGTGCAATCTTGTTGTGTAGTCATCATGACTCAAGAGAATACCAAGTCATGTGATTTCTCAAATACCAATAACAATGATTTTATTTGCACTCCGCTTGCTCCTCATGCCACTAGTGTGGAGACTTGTGATATTAATACTGCTTTGCTGAATCTTGTTATGAAAGACCAATTTTCCGGTACTCCTAATGAGGATGCTGCATCCCATCTTAATACCTTCATGGAATTATGCGATATGCAAAAGAAAAAAGATGTGGACAATGATGTGGTCAAGATGAAATTATTTCCATTTTCTTTGCGTGATTCTGCAAAAATTTGGTTCTCTTCTTTGCCTCGCAATAGTATCGATTCTTGGAATAAGTGAAAAGATGCTTTTATCACTAAGTATTTTCTTCCCGCGAAAATAATTTCCCTTAGAACCCAGATCATGAATTTCAAGAAACTTGAATATGAGCATGTTGCACAATCTTGGGAAAGGATGAAAATGATGCTAAGGAATTGCCCAACTCATGGGTTAAATCTTTGGATGATCATACAAAATTTTTATGCGGGGTTGAATTTTGTTTCTCGTAATCTTTTAGATTCCGTCGCAGGTGGAACTTTTATGGAAATTACTTTGGGTGAAGCCACCAAATTGCTTGATAATATCATGGCAAATTACTCACAATGCCATGCCGAAAGAGCTCCTACTAGTAAAAAAGTTAATCCGGTTGAAGAAATTTCTTCTTTGAGTGATAAAGTTAATGCTCTTATGAAATTTGTTGCTAGTAAAAGTGCTCCTATTGATTTTAATGATATGCCTTTGTCTACGTTGATTGAGCAAAAATAGTGATGCCATTGATGTGAATTTTATTTCTCACAATAATTTCAACAACAATGCTTATAGAGGAAATTTTAATCCTAGGCCTTTTCCTAGTAATTCCTCTAATAATTATGGTAATTCCTATGGAAATCAATCTTATAATAATAATAGGAACACCTCTGATCTTGAGAATAATATTAAAGAATTTATCAACACACAAAAAGTTTTCAACACTTCCATAGAAGAAAAGTTGAATAAGATTGATGATTTGTCTAGAAGTGTTGACAGAATTGCTCATGATGTGGAAAATCTCAAGATGAAATTTTTTGTGCCTAAAGTAGATGAATCAATTAAATCTCTTTATGTTTCTATGGATGAAAGTAAGAAAAGAACTGCTATGCTTAGAGCTAAAAGAGAATTTTTTTAGAGAAAGCTTTTTCTAGTGATTATTCTTGCAAAAATGATGAAAATCTTAAAATGATTGGTGTTTCTTTTATTGATTCCTTGTTTAGTAAAGTTAAGAATGATGAAAAAGGGACTGGAGAAGAGTCAACTTTAGGTAGAAGGCGTCCCAATATTTCGGAGGGTGAAAATCTTGTTGAGAAAATTGATAAAGGTGGGTTTGGAGAGGTCAAAACTTTAGTTAGTGATGCACCCACTATTTTGGATTACAAAGACTTTAATTATGATAGTTGCTCTTTGATTGATTGTATTTCTTTGTTGCAATCCATGCTAAATTCACCCCATGCTTATGAACAAAATAAAGCTTTTACTAAACATATTGTTGATGCTATGATGAAAGCTTTGGAAGAAAAGTTGGAATTAGAAGTTTCAATTCCTAGAAAATTGCATGATGAATGGGAACCTACTATCAAAGTCAAGATTAAAAATTATGAGTTTTTTTGCTTTGTGTGACTTGCGTGCTAGTGTTTCTACAATTCCGAAATCTTTATGTGATGTGCTTGGTCTTACCAATCTTGAAGAATGTTCTTTGAACTTGCACTTGGCGGATTCTACTATTAAAAAGCCTACGGGAAGAATTAATGATGTTCTTATTCTTGCAAATAAAAATTATGTGCCCATAGATTTTATTGTTCTTGATATTGATTGCAATCCGTCTTGTCCAATTATTCTTGGTAGACCGTTTTTACGCACTATTGGTGCCGTGATTGATATGAAAGAAGGCAATATCAAGTTCCAATTTCCTTTGAGGAAGGGTATGGAACACTTTCCTAGAACAAAAATCAGGCCACCTTATGAATCAATCATGAGGGCATCTTATGGATCTCGAACCAAAGATGACAAAACTTAGATCCTTGCCTTATGCCTAGCTAAGGGCATAAAACTATAGTGCTTGTTGGGAGGCAACCCAATGAATAAAATTTATTTTTGCTTTTTGGTTTCTATTTTTGTGTGTTTGCACAATTATGCTACTGGTATGATTTTGTTTTTTGTGTTTTAATTAGTGTTTGTGCCAAGTAAAGCCTTTAGGATCTTCTTGGGTGATAGTTGTTTGATCTTGCTGAAAAAGACAGAAACTTTGTGCTCACGAAAATAATTTTAATAAATCACAGAAAAGAGCTTTTGCCCTGATTCTTTTTGCAGAAGATTAATATACAAATTAACCTAGTCGTCCTAATTGAGTGGAATTTTTGGAGTTCCAGAAGTATTCGCAAAAGTCAGATTGCTACAGACTGTTCTGTTTTGATAGTTTCTGTTTTCTTTGTGTTGTGTGCTTATTTTGATGGCTCTATGGTTTTCTTTGATGAGTTTTTGCCATAGAAAAGTTGGAATACAGTAGATATAATACAAAAACAAAATATGAATTGGTTTTATACATCACTTATAGTAGTGGTTTTCTTTCTTATACTAACGGATCTCACAAAGGTTTTGTTGAGTTTTGTGTGATTGAAGTTTTCAAGTTTTGGGTTATCTTACGATGGATGAAGGAAGGATGTAAGGGCCTAAGCTTGGGTATGCCCCGGAATCCCAAGCTATTATCCAAGAATGAGCAACCAACTAAGCTTGGGGATGCCCCCGAGTGGCATCCCCGCTTTCTTCCAGCAACCATCGGTATTTTACTCGAGGGTATATTTTTATTCGTCACATGATATGTGTTTTGCTTGGAGTGTCTTGTATGATATGAGTCTTTGCTTGTTTTATTTTGTGTTTTTAGTCATCAATACTTGCTGGACACACCTATTTGAGAGAGCCAAAATTATATCATGACTTGTTAGAATTGCTCTCTGTGCTTCACTTAAATCTTTTATGAGCTAGGACTTGCTCTAGTGCTTCACTTATATCTTTTTGAGAACGGTGTGCTTTGTTATTTTTGAAGAAATGATCTCTTGCTTCACTTATATTTATTTGAGATTTAGTAAAATTTTGAAGAAATTCTCTCTTGCTCCACTTAAATTATTTTGAGAGAAAGAAATTTTTATGCTCATGATCCTTCACTTATATTTGTTTGAGCTTATGAAAAGCAACACATGAAAATTAGTCCCAAAGTGATAGATATCCAAGAAGGATAAAGTAAAAAATTGTCATGAAGATCATTGGACAAAATAAACTTGATTCTTAGTAATAGTTTTGAGATATGATGACGTGATATGTGAGTTATGTTGATGAGTAATTATGCTCTAGTAAGAATATTGGTGTTAAGGTTTGTGATTCCCTATGCATGCACGAAAGTCAATAATCATGCAATGAAAATTATATCCTACTTGTGGTGCATTATTCGGTGTTAGTTATGCTTAATGCTTGCTTATGAGATTATTCATTTCTTGGTTGGTCGCTTCTCAATCTTTTTGCTAGCCTTCATTTTGCACTAGGTATGACCTCTACTTGTGCATCCAAAATCCTTTAAACCAGTTTTGCCACGTGAGTCCACTATATCTACCTATATGCGGCCTTATTTTGCCGTTCTAAGCAAATTTTCATGTGCCATCTCTAATTTTCAAAATAAACTTCTCTTTTGTGTGTTTGTTTCGCTCGCGGAATGGTAACGGGTGGCTAATATTTTCCATGCTGGATGTGTTATTCTCACGATGAGAGTTTATTCACTTGTCATTGCACGAGAGTAAGGCAAAAGTTTTAGAGATGCCCAGTCCCGAAATGCAAAAATCAATTTACTTCATGTTGTCAAATAATAAATCCTTGGAAAGTGTTGGTATGGAGGGCAAACGTGGATACGGTTAGCCACGGAAAGTGAAAGTATGGTGGAAAAAGGAATAAACTTTATTTTCTGTTTGGGAACCGCCTATGGAATATCTAGCATGGAAAGTATTCATAGCTCTACGTCATTTTCATTGGTGGGATGGATACACCTCCCAAAATGTTTTTTTCTCTAATTTTTTTCGCTTTGAGCTCTGGCACCTCTACAAATCCCTACTTCCCTCTGCGAAGGGCCTTTCTTTTACTTTATGCAATTTTTATTTTGAATTTGAGTCTCCATCTTCTCTCATAAAAAGCACCAACTAGGAGGCAATATGATCGTACTTAAGTATTGGATGTAGTTAATATCCGAGTGTGTTTCATGAATGGATCAATGTTTGAGCATGATGGGCTAGGGATAACTTATTTTAGCATTGATATTTTGAAAGACATGGTTGCTTGTTGATATGCTTGAGTATCTAAATTATTATGTCAAAACTAGACTATTGCTTTGAATCACATAAAATTCCAAATGTCCATGCTATAAACAAAATAATATGATATGACATGATAAACAGCACTTCACAATAAAAATTCTGTTTTTATCACTTACCTACTCGAGGACGAGCAGGAGTTAAGCTTGGGGATGCTGATACGTCTCCAACGTATCTATAATTTTTGATTGTTCCATGCTGTTTTATTATCAATCTTGGATGTTTTATAATCATTTTATAGTCATTTCATATCATTTTTTGGTACAAACCTATTGACATAGTGCCAAGCGCTAGTTGCTGTTTTTTCCATGTTTTTTACATCGCAGGAAATCAATATCAGACGAAGTCCAAATGCCACAAAACTCCACGATGATTTTTTATGGGCCAGAAGGAAGGCAATGGGCCCTGGTTGCACCTGGGGGGTGCCCCGAGGGGGGCACAACCCACCAGGGCGCGCCAGGAGGCCCAGGTGCGCCCCGGTGGGTTGTGCCCACCTCGGGTGCCCCCCGGACCGTCTCTTTGCTCTATAAATACCCCAAAAATACCAGAACCCTAAAAGCATCGACGAAATATTCATCCAGCCGCTGCAGAGTCCAGAACCACCAGATCCAACCTAGACACCATCACGGAGGGGACCACTTCCATTGGTGCCTCTCCGATGATGCGTGAGTAGTTCTTTGTAGACCTTCGGGTCCGTAGTTAGTAGCTAGATGTCTTTCTCCCTCTCGCTGGATTCTCAATACAATGGTCTCTTGGAGATCCATACGATGTAACTCTTTTGTGTGTGTTTGTTGGGATATGATGAACTTCGAGTTTATGATCAGTTATATCTTTTTATATCCATGAAAGTTATTTGAGTTTCTTTGATCTCTTATAGCCTCGTATTTCTTCTCCGATATTTGGGTTTTGTTTGGCCAACTTGATCTATTTATCTTGCAATGGGAAGAGGTGCCCGGTAGTGGGTTCGATCTTACGGTGCTTGATCCCAGTGACAGAAAGGGAACCGACACGTATGCATCGTTGCTACTAAGGATAAAAAGATAGGATCTATATCTACCGCCATAGATAAACGGATCTTGTCTACATCATGTCATCGTTCTTATTGCATTACTCCATTTTTCCATGAACTTAATACACTAGATGCATGCTGGATAGCGGTTGATGTGTGGAGTAATAGTAGTAGATGCAGGAAGGAGTCGGTCTACTAATCTTGGACGTGATGCCTATGTAATGATCATTGCCTGGATATCGTCATAATTATTTGAAGTTCTATCAATTGCCCAACAGTAATTTTTTTACCCACCGTTTGCTATCTTTCTCGAGAGAAGCCACTAGTGAAATCTACGGCCTCCGGGTCTTCTTTCTCATATATTTGCTTTGCAATTTATTTTATTTGCACTTTTTATTCAGATCTACTAAACCAAAAATAAAAAATACTTTGCTGCGCTTTATTTTATTTGCGATCTATTTATTCAATCAATTACAACTTTCTCCCGTCATCACGCAATTTCTGGCGCGGTACCCCGAAAGGGATTGACAACCCCTTTAACACGTCGGGTTGCGAGGTGTTGTTATTTGTGTGCAGGGGCTGTTTACATTGTGTTGCTTGGTTCTCCTACTGGTTCGATAACCTTGGTTTCATATCTGAGGGAAATACCTACCGCCGCCGTGCTGCATCATCCCTTCCTCTTTGGGGAAATACCAACGTAGCTTCAAGCGACATCAGAGCTCTACACACCGGCCATGGCAAGGACGGACGAACAAGAAAGACTTATGAGGAGGAAGAGGTAGAGTGATTCTTGGCTAGGTACTAGTTCCCCTTTTTATAACCTAGTAATAGCACTAGTACTAAAACCTGCATAGTGGGAACACGTTCAGGTTTGATATGTACTACTAGGTGTGAGCAGGTTTGCACTTATAATTATACTATACACTTTGGAATGTGATGGGAACAAGCTAAAGATTAATTGATGGTTTTGGTTTCGAGGCCCAAAACAGCTCCCGATGAGTTTCCTGGAACACAAATTTCAAGTACTACTGCTCAAATACGGTCGCACAAGTCAGTGATGTAACTAGTCGTACATGTCAGACCAAGCCGATGCGTGTCGCGGGTCCGACCGACCGTCTATTAGTGCGACCGACCGTAAGTATTACGCGATGGAGACTTCTGGTTGTGGCTTCGGGTGATTGTCACGACCAAGCATTCAAAGACTAGTGATAAATCAATTACCATCTTTTTCCAAACGACCAAGTATTTTCACAGGAATACAATACATATAGATGGAGTGATTGTCACGGTTGCAAACCGCCATGGTGCCGCAAGTTCACTGCAGTAGCAACCGAGTAGGTCACTGCATCGCCGGCAGGGAAGGAGGGCAGCTCACCTCGCCTACGATGCATGCCCAGCGGTGCCACCGCAGCTGGTCCCGCGATTTGGCTTCTCCTACCGCCCATTTGAACAGTTGCACCGGCTGCTCATGCCATTCCGCAGGCATGCGCGTTCTTTCCTCCGCAGTTGACTCCGTGAATATGATCTCTGCCATTAGCCCTAGCTCAAAATCAATGCGATGCTGCCAGATGCTGACATCCCTTAGCATCTCTCCCCTGAGATCGACTTGCGCCTCCACCTTGTGCTGTGCCAGGCGCAACTCCTTCAAACTTCTCTCCAATCGATGTGACGCTTCCTTGATCCGATTTTCCCTTGCTGCCCACCACGTGAAATGCAGCCCTGGCATGTCCTTCGGCACCACCGATCTGTGATTCCAGAGCAATGGATCCCCTCTAAAACACGTGTGGGTTTCGCTCAAAGGCGGCAGTGCCGCGGGCCGCAACGAGAGGGTAGCCCGCGGGATCCTGGGATCTAAGGGATTATCCATGGCGGGATCCAGTGGGCGAGGCGGGGAGGCGAGCCTAGGCGCTAGGAGAGCTCTACGAGGCTAAGATAAAGATAGTACTACTCCACTCCATCCATATTTAAATACAAAGGCCACCAACAGTAGCCCTGGCAAAAATTGATCATGCTGCCTGCGTCCTGGTTTATTGGCCCCCCTTTTTTTGTGCCACTTTTTATGACATGCATAAATATTATGTTACTCCCTCCTTCCATTTATATAGGGCCTAACGCATTTTTCGAGGATAACTTTGACCAAATGTTAGAGCAATAATATATGACATGCAAGTTACACAAAGCATACCGTCAAATTCGTGAAAGGAGCTTCCAATGATATAATTTTCACATTATACATCACATGTACTATTAATCTTATCAATAGTCAAAGGTGGTCTCGGAAAACACATTAGGCCCTATATAGATGGAAGGAGGGAGTACTTAAAAATATGGTAAAAAATTGGCACAAAATACGAAGGAGACCAATGGAAGTAGCAACCCATGATTTAACTACTCGCATGCACGCAGTGGAGTAGTAATGTCTTTCTCAACTACTTCCTCCCTCACGTCCACTCAATTTGCATGCGCTGTATTAATTGACCATCAATGAAGTGAAGGACTTTACACGCGTCAAATTATCACATGGGGTGGATCTTCATACAAAAATGCGTCCCACCGTGTACCCGGGTGTGCGTGCATGCACATCTTCGCTTCGTGCATGTACTGCCAATATGCCTGAGAGAGGACGAGTACATTCTTCTGGAACCAGCATCACGTCATTGTGATCAATCCACACAAGGAGGTCGCGACAACGCCTCCACATGTGCCACGTGGCTTCATGAACTGAAAGAGAGACACTGTGTAGCATGCCATTGGAATTCTAATTTACGTGTTTTGCACATACTGGAAGTACTAGTAAGGTACACGTGCATTGCATGCATCAGATTTGGCAACCAAAATATGAATAAATACCACACTATAGCATGTAAGCTTTGAGTCATATATGCATGATGTAGACGTTCATTTAATTCTTATAGTTCATCTCATTTAAAATCAATTAGTTTTTATAAAAAGTTAGGGCCTCTTTGATTCGTAGGATTTCCAAAATGCGGGAATAGGAAAAACATGGGATTAGAGTGGAATGTCGTCTTGAATCCTACAGGATTGTACGAGTGTTTGATTGTGCATAGAAAAAATGTAGGATTCTTTCAAAGAGGTTTGAGTGGATGGAAAGTTTCCTATGAAATCTAGTGCAAATGAATCCTATGGAAAAATTCCTATGGTTTACAATCCTACGAATCAAACAACCAAGATAGGAAAAATTCCTAAGGATTAGAATCCTCCAAAATTCCTTTGAGAATCCTTTGAATCAAAGAAGCCCTTCATCTATTTTATGATTCATGGAATTGTGCGTTGTAAAGCATAAAGTAAAAACTAATAATGGCAATTCAACTAGAAAAAAGTTCAACCATACAAATAACAGAAGATTCTAGAACAAAGGAGAAGCACTTGTGTTTTGAGGTTTGTGCATTATGCTTAAGTTAAACCATGGAGTCTGCTAGGTTGTACATGTGGCAAAATCCGGTGGGGGGGGCTAGAAGATGGTGCGAGGGGCCAAGTGGAGGGAGACTATGAAGGAGTGCACAAGTGCGAGATCGATATTTAAATAGAGGGGGCAAGAACGTGCGCTGTTGCACGCAGTGGCGGAGCCATGAAAAATAAATGAGCTAGGGGGCCAAGCATTGCTAATCCTTTACGAGGAGGGCCAATTCATCAACATAAACCATTTTGCCAGCAATTGATCTACTTGTTGGGGAACGTAGCATGCAATTTCAAAAAAATCCTACGCTCACGCAAGATCTATCTAGGAGATACATAGCAACGAGAGGGGAGAGTGTGTCCACGTACCCTCGTAGAGTGAAAGCGGAAGCGTTAGCTTAACGCGGTTGATGTAGTCGAACGTCTTCTCGATTCAACTGATCAAGCACTGAACGTACGACACCTCCGAGTTCAGCACACGTTCAGCTCAATGACGTCCCTCGAACTCTTAATCCTGCAAAGTGTCGAGGGAGAGTTTCGTCAGCACGACGGCGTGGTGACGGTGATGATGAAGTGGTCCACGCACACGGCTTGGAACAATTGTGTGTCTTGGAGGCACCCCCCCGCCCCCGTATATAAAGGAGGGCAGGGGAGGAGGCCATCCTTGGCGGCGCGCCAAGTGGGGGGAAACCCACTTGGACTCATAGTCCTATTCGCCCCCTTCCTTCTATCGGAGGGGGAAAGGGGAAGGAGAGGGAGAGGGAGAAGGAAAGGGGGGCCGCGCCCCTCCCCTTGTCCAATTCGGACTCCCCATGGGGGGGGGGGCGCCACCCCCTTGTGGGCTGCCTTGCCTCTCCCCTATGGCCCATGTGGCCCATTACTTCCCCCGGTGGGCTCCGGTAACCTCCGAGTACTCCGATAAATACCCGAAACACCCCAGAACCATTCCAGTGTCCGAATACTATCGTCCAATATATCAATCTTTACCTCTCGACCATTTTGAGACTCCTCGTCATGTCCGTGATCTCATCTGGGACTCCGAACAATTTTCTCTCACCAAAACACATAACTCATAATACAAATCGTCATCGAACATTAAGCGTGCAAACCCTACGGGTTCGAGAACTATGTAGACATGACCGAGACACATCTCTGGTCAATAACTAACAGCGGAACCTAGATGCTCATATTGGTTCCTACATATTCTACGAAGATCTTTATCGGTCAAACCGCAATGGCAACATACGTTATTCCCTTTGTCATTGGTATGTTACTTGCCTGAGATTCGATCGTCGGTATCTTCATACCTAGTTCAATCTTGTTACCGGCAAGTCTCTTTACTCGTTACATAATGCATCATCCCGCAACTAACTCATTAGTCACATTGCTTGCAAGGCTTATCATGATGTGCATTACTGAGAGGGCCCAGAGATACCTCTCTGATACTCGGAGTGACAAGTCCTAATCTCGATCTATGCCAACCCAACAAACAACTTCGGAGACACCTATAGAGCATCTTTATAATCACCCAGTTACGATGTGACGTTTGATAGCACACAAGGTGTTCCTCCGGTATTCGGGAGTTGCATAATCTCCTAGTCAAAGGAATATGTATAAGTCAGGAAGAAAGCAATAGCAAAAAACTTAACGATCATTATGCTAAGCTAACAGATGGGTCTTGTCCATCACATCATTCTCCAAATGATGTGATCTCGTTCATCAAATGACAACACATGTCTATGGTTAGGAAACTTAACCATCTTTGATTAACGAGCTAGTCTAGTAGAGGCTTACTAGGGACACGGTGTTTTGTTTATGTATCCACACATGTATCAAGTTTCCGGTTAATACAATTCTAGCATGAATAATAAAGATTTATCATGATATAAGGAAATATAAAATAACAACTTTATTATTGCCTCTAGGGCATATTTCCTTCAGTCTCCCACTTGCACTAGAGTCAATAATCTAGTTCACATCGCCATGTGATTTAACACCAATAGTTCACATCACCATGTGATTGACACCCATAGTTCACATCGCCTTGTGACCAACACTCAAAGGGTTTACTAGAGTCAGTAATCTAGTTCATGTCGCCATGTGATTAACACCCAAAGAGTACTAAGGTGTGATCATGTTTTGCTTGTGAGAGAGGTTTAGTCAACGGGTCTGCCACATTCAGATCTGTATGTATTTTGCAAATTTTTATGTCTGGAATGCTCTGCATGGAGCTACTCTAGCTAATTGCTCCCACTTTCAATATGCATCCAGATTGAGACTTAGAGTCATCCGGATTAGTGTCAAAGCTTCCATCGACGTAACCCTTTACGACGAACTCTTTATCACTTCCATAATCGAGAAAACATTGCCTTAGTCCTCTTTAGGTACCTAAGGATAATTTTTGACCGCTGTCCAGTGATCTACTCACTACTACAGGATGCTGCTAACGCGATACTACGATCAGAGACCCTTCAAGAAACTGTGTGCGATGCAATAATCGCAAACAATGGTGTATGAAAACCGTCAGAAATGTATAAAACGTTTGCAATGACGGATGCATCAAACACGGTTCAGGTTTTAGTTGCATGTGCGATGGAGGGCATACGGTTCAGTTCAATTAATTGTTTGCGATGAGGAGGAACAAAGAAACGGGCAGCCAGATGAAGGCGTGTGAGATACACAACATATGGTTCACTCGGATGAACTGTTTGTGACTAGGCAACATAAAAGAAACGGGCAGCCATATGAAGGTGTGTGCGATATACGACATGCGGTTCACTCGAATGAACTGTTTGTGATTAGGCAACACAAAAGAAATGGTCAGCCAGATCAAGGTGTGTGCGATATACGCATGCGGTTCACTCGGCCCTTGTCGTCAGTGTGTGACCTCTGTGGCAACCGTTCGCTCCCCAGGTGCCTCTTCGTGTACCGCGGCAACCGTCCACCGCCTCTTCGCCTTTCCCTCTCGATTTGGAGCTGCTGTCGCACACTCTTCCTCCCTCCATTTTCCTTCACCCTTCCTTCTGCCATTGTTCGATCATCTTCTCCCTGGAGGGAACAGGCCGGAAACGACCCCGTTATTCTTGCCCCGATCTGAAAGATGACGTGGTGGAGGAACTCATTGATCGGTGCAACGTCATCACCTCAGCTAGCATGGCAGGTTCATTCAAGACCATTCTCGACTCAACTAATAACATCATTACAAGGAACCCAAGGGTCCAGGAGCGGTTTGATCTCCCCTATCTTCTTCGCCGTGACCCTTCTGACCGGCGCGGGGATGAGGGAAGCCTCGCCTTGTGCAAGTTGATGCCGCTTGATAATGATATGTATGATGTTAAGATGCCATCGCTTGAGGGCAAGGCTTGGGCAGGCACAAATGGAGATTGGGTTGTTTATATTGGGTACAACTGCGAGTGGGAACTTGTGAATGTGTACACTCGTCACCGGGTTCCACTTCCAAAAATATCAGACGACTGCCCAGAGGTTGAGTACACCGGTATTCTACGTGAGTTCAAATACGATCATGGTGACTGTCGTCTATGGAAGATAGCAATTTGTTGAGTTCCCAACCGCTCTTGGGATTACACGAACTATGAAGTTGTTGCTATCTTCGACAAGCTTTTTGCCTTCCTTAGTTGCATGCCTCGATGGATATTGCTCAAAAATCAATTTCTGTACACGGATGAGTATTGTGATGCAATTCAATACGAGGGTCTTGTGTTTGCTGCCACCACTCATGGCACTGTTTTTGCATGGAATCATCATGCTTTCGGTACATTTGTCTTCCACCGTAATTATAATTGTTTCATCCACATGCATGCGGGTTAGCTAGTTTCCCTTTACTAATTAATTAACCTTCTTGTGTTTCCAAGGTCCTGTGAACATTCCACCACCTATACTTGAAAAAATTTATAACCAAGGGGGAGATGACGATGCTGATGATCACGAGCATGAGGACAAGCAGGACCCATATACTCAGTGGTGCCTGGCAACTTATTCCGATGGATGACCTCTTCTTGTCTGTATACAGGGCACTGCTGATGTTACTAAGGAAGCAGGTGTTGTCTCGCATGGTCGCACTCTTCGGACCTATTCCAACATCCGTTGCAGGGTATTCGGGATGGATACTAGTGTACTAGCGCCAACACCTTCTCCCTGGTTCGGTATTGAAAGTCTTGGAGGAAACTCGCTCTTCCTTGGACAAAACTATCCAATGATGGTAGAAGGCGATCCAGCTGCTGTTGACACAACGTTACTACCATTTATGAGAAGCAACTGTATCTATACCTCGGACATTGCTATGCTTCCCTACCATCCCAATATGGGTCCTAGCATAGGCCGCTTCAGCCTGGATAATCAGTCCTGCGTTGGTCTCGAGATTGACAGTAGCTGGCCCTTCCCAGAGAATCACTTCTTGTTCAAAGCAAGCGTTTCCAACGCCGATGAGTGGTTGAGCTGAAGTTCATTTCATCGCTTTGTTATTTGTTGTGTGAGAAAAACTTTACTAGAATGTTTTGTTGGAAATGATCTATAATCCAACGTGTATCCTCGTTGTCGTTGTGGGCTGATGACTTGTTGTATGTAATCAATGGTACATTTGCATATGCGTCCATCAACTCACGCCTGCTAGTGGTGTCCATATGAATAGTGCTAGTGATTTTAGTTGCAAAAATTAGATAGTGCTAGTGATTTTTAGCTGCATATTTTGACAAATCACAGTGTTACAAGGTTGACAAATGGCAATGTTACTAGATAAACAAATGTCAATCTTTCCAGTTTGACAAATGGCAACATACCCAAAATGACAGATATGCAAATCTTACCCAATTGTTTGTACGTGGTTGCACACGGGTCATGCAAAACAACCGTTTGCATTGAAGGGATGCAGAAATCCTTCTCGGCACATTTTCCCTTGGCTTCCTCGGGAAGCTGTCAGTTTATATCCGGGTGTTCTAACTAAAACATTTGCAATGAGTGTTTTATATTTAAAAACCATTGACATTTTTTTCAAAAGAAAATCATTTGATAAGTCTGTACGTTAAGAGAGAAAAAAGCAAGTTGGTTCAAACCATATCTTTCATTCAGTCACACTGCGAATTTATGTTCATATGATCGAGAATTCGAGATACAATATTAAACCCCAAAAAAATATTTCCGGTGGCGGCGGAGGCGGCGTGCCGCGCCGTCGTTGTCGTCCTCCGGGACGCCGTTGTTGAAGTCTTCAAGGCAGCACAAAATGTTCTTCACTTGTAAATCAAACATCATGTCGTCGCGCGATCGACGAGCGGGGCGCGGGAGGATGGCAGCTGGTGCCGCTGAGAGGTACCGGTCGACGGCAGCATCCCATGCCGCTGAGGGGGGGCGCGTGCACGGGCATGGGCACGGGCGCGGCGGGTGCAGCCAAACGCACGGGGGCCGGCATCATGGTGGGTGGAGGGGCGTGCATGGGCACAGGCGCTGGCGCTGGCATGTACACGAGCTCGCGCGGGTGCGCGGAGACCTCGCTGAGGCCCGTGGCTTCCAGCTCTGTGATAGTGCTCGGCGACCAGCCCGTCAATGCTACAGGGATGGTCGCTGGCACTGGCGCGGGGATGGGAGCTGGGACGGGAGCGGGGCAGCAACCGCCGCGGCCAGCTCGTTCTGGGCCATGTCCGTGAGGCCCCATTCCTCGTTATTTTCTATCTCCTCCGGCTCGTAGTCGACTTCACCAAACTTGAAGACTAGTGGTAGATGATCATTCTACGCCATGGCGTTGGTGGAAGTCTGCAGGAGGGAGGGGAATGGGAGGAAACAGGAAGGCGGGTGGCCATGGAAGTCAAAGGGCTCGCTTCCCAGTGAGCCTGCGCAGCATACAGCTCGCACGCTTCCCGGTGAGCCTGCGCATTGGAGGACAGCTTGCACGCCTCTCGGTCAGCATGCGCACTGGACTATGCTCGCACGCCTCCCGTTCAGTCAAGGTCAAGCAGCTGTCCGCACGACACCTCCTACAACCATTAAAACCAAGACACATGGCGTCACGTGAATGGTTAACAGAACGCACACGGTTTGAATCTACAAACGTTTGATATATTAAAGTGGCAGCTATTTTTTCAAAATGCCTTTGTTGGCTGTCATTATTTGAGTGCGCCTTCTCTCAAAATGGACACAAAAAATGCCACAGCATGTTGGGTGCCATTCCATGATAGGATGCCAAGTTTCATGAATTTCAGACGAGTTTTGGATTTACGAGAATTTAAAAACCAGGCATCTCAATGTTTTGCCGGCAATCAACGGTGCCCTGGTGTTTGAAATTCATTCCCATTTCTTGCATGGGACCTAAGCATGCACCCAAGGACACATATTTGACTTTTCAAGCAATTTATATGCACTGGAGCATGTGCATGTAGTTCAAATTTGAATTATGCACATAAATGCATTGAAAACTCAGTTAATGCATAAAAATGTCCAAACGAACCCCGAAAAATCCCAAAAATTGACACAACACTCCTGTTGTTCTATCTTGACACGAGAATTTTTTTGAAAGCAATAAGAGGCAATGGATATCGTTTCGTCCCCAAAGGTGGGACGTTCCCTACCGAAACCATCATGCTTGTTGTGAGAAGCTATGTTTTGTGAGAAGCATATACCCGAACCTGCCCCGAATGGGACAATTTTTTTACCACGACATGTTGATGCTGCTCCATGATAGCATGTCAAGTTTCATGAATTTCAGACGAGTTTTGGATTTACTAGAATTTAAAAACCAGGCATCTCAACATTTTGCCGGCAATCAAGAGTGCCCTGGTGTTTGAATTTCATTCTCATCTCTTGCATGGGACCTAGAAATTCACCCAAGGACACATATTAGATTTTTCAACCAACTTTAGTGCATTGGAGCATGTGCTTGTAGTTCAAATTTGAATTATGCACATAAAATGCCTAGAAAACCCAATTAATGCATAAAAATGTCCAAACGAACCCTGGAAAATCACAAAAATTGACACAACACTCCTGTGGATCTATGTTGACACTAGAATTCTTTTAAAGCAATAAGAGGCAATGGATATCATTTCGTCCCCAAAGGTGGGACGTTCCCTATCGAAACCATCATGCTTGTTGTGAGAAGCTCTGGTTTGTGAGAAGCTTATACCTGAACCTGCCCCAAATGGGACAAATTTTTTACCACGACGTGTTGATGCCGCTCCATGATAGCATGCCAAGTTTCATGAATTTAAGACGAGTTTTGGATTTAATAGAATTTAAAAACCAGGTATCTCAATGTTTTGCCGGCAATCAATAGTGCCCTGGTGTTTGAATTTCATTCCCATCTCTTGCATGGGACCTAGAAATTCACCCAAGGACACACATGTGATTTTTCAACCAACTTTGGTGCATTGGAGCATGTGCTTGTAGTTCAATTTTGAATTATGCACATAAAATGCCTAGAAAACCCACTTAATGTATAGAAAAGGCCAAATGAACCCCAAAAAATTCCAAGATTAAACACAACACTCCTGTTGTTCTATGTTGACACTAGATTTTTTTGAAAGCAATAAGAGGCAACGGATATCGTCCCGTCCCCAAGGGTGGTACGTTCCCTATCGAAACCATCATGCTTGTTGTGAGAAGCTCTGGTTTGTGAGAAGCATATACCCAAACCTGTCCCAAATGGGGCAAAATTTTCACCACGGCATGTTGATGCCGCTCCATGATAGCATGCCAAGTTTCATGAATTTCACATGAGTTTTGGATTTACCAGAATTTAAAAACCAGGTATCTCAACATTTTGCCGACAATCAACAGTGCCCTGGTGTTTGAAATTCATTCCCATCTCTTGCATGGGACCTAAGCATTAACCCAAGGACACACACGTGATTTTTCAACCAATTTATATGCACAAGAGCATGTGCATGTAGTTCATATTTGAATTATGCACATAAAATGCCTAGAAAACTCAGTTAATGCATAAAAATGTCCAAACGAACCCCGAAAAATCCCAAAAATTGACACAACACTCCTGTTGTTCTATCTTGACACGAGAATTTTTTTGAAAGCAATAAGAGGCAATGGATATCGTTTCGTCCCCAAAGGTGGGACGTTCCCTACCGAAACCATCATGCTTGTTGTGAGAAGCTCTGTTTTGTGAGAAGCATATACCCGAACCTGCCCCGAATGGGACAATTTTTTTACCACGAAATGTTGATGCTGCTCCATGATAGCATGCCAAGTTTCATGAATTTCAGACGAGTTTTGGATTTACTAGAATTTAAAAACAAGGCATCTCAACATTTTGCCGGCAATCAAGAGTGCCCTGGTGTTTGAATTTCATTCTCATCTCTTGCATGGGACCTAGAAATTCACCCAAGGACACAGATTAGATTTTTCAACCAACTTTAGTGCATTGGAGCATGTGCTTGTAGTTCCAATTTGAATTATGCACTTAAAATGCCTAGAAAACCCAATTAATGCATAAAAATGTCCAAATGAACCCTGAAAAATCACAAAAATTGACACAACATTCCTGTGAATCTATGTTGACACTAGAATTTTTTAAAGCAATAAGAGGCAATGGATATCGTTTCGTCCCCAAAGGTGGGACGTTCCCTATCGAAACCATCATGCTTGTTGTGAGAAGCTCTGGTTTGTGAGAAGCTTATACTTGAACCTGCCCCAAATGGGACAAATTTTTTACCATGACATGTTGATGCCGCTCCATGATAGCATGCCAAGTTTCATGAATTTAAGATGAATTTTGGATTTAATAGAATTTAAAAACCAGGTATCTCAATGTTTTGCCGGCAATCAACAGTGCCCTGGTGTTTGAATTTCATTCCCATCTCTTGCATGGGACCTAGAAATTCACCCAAGGACACGCATGTGATTTTTCAACCAACTTTGGTGAATTGGAGCATGTGCTTGTAGTTCAATTTTGAATTATGCACATAAAATGCCTAGAAAACCCACTTAATGTATAGAAAAGGCCAAATGAACCCCAAAAAATTCCAAGATTAAACACAACACTCCTGTTGTTCTATGTTGACACTAGATTTTTTTTGAAAGCAATAAGAGGCAACGGATATCGTCCCGTCCCCAAGGGTGGTACGTTCCCTATCGAAACCATCATGCTTGTTGTGAGAAGCTCTGGTTTGTGAGAAGCATATACCCAAACCTGTCCCAAATGGGACAAAATTTTCACCACGGCATGTTGATGCCGCTCCATGATAGCATGCCAAGTTTCATGAATTTCACATGAGTTTTGGATTTACCAGAATTTAAAAACCAGGTATCTCAACATTTTGCCGGCAATCAACAGTGCCCTGGTGTTTGAAATTCATTCCCATCTCTTGCATGGGACCTAAGCATTAACCCAAGGACACACACATGATTTTTCAACCAATTTATATGCACAAGAGCATGTGCATGTAGTTCATATTTGAATTATGCACATAAAATGCCTAGAAAACTCAGTTAATGCATAAAAATGTCCAAACGAACCCCGAAAAATCCCAAAAATTGACACAACACTCCTGTTGTTCTATCTTGACACGAGAATTTTTTTGAAAGCAATAAGAGGCAATGGATATCGTTTCGTCCCCAAAGGTGGGACGTTCCCTACCGAAACCATCATGCTTGTTGTGAGAAGCTCTGTTTTGTGAGAAGCATATACCCGAACCTGCCCCGAATGGGACAATTTTTTTACCATGAAATGTTGATGCTGCTCCATGATAGCATGCCAAGTTTCATGAATTTCAGACGAGTTTTGGATTTACTAGAATTTAAAAACAAGGCATCTCAACATTTTGCCGGCAATCAAGAGTGCCCTGGTGTTTGAATTTCATTCTCATCTCTTGCATGGGACCTAGAAATTCACCCAAGGACACAGATTAGATTTTTCAACCAACTTTAGTGCATTGGAGCATGTGCTTGTAGTTCCAATTTGAATTATGCACTTAAAATGCCTAGAAAACCCAATTAATGCATAAAAATGTCCAAATGAACCCTGAAAAATCACAAAAAATGACACAACATTCCTGTGAATCTATGTTGACACTAGAATTTTTTAAAGCAATAAGAGGCAATGGATATCGTTTCGTCCCCAAAGGTGGGACGTTCCCTATCGAAACCATCATGCTTGTTGTGAGAAGCTCTGGTTTGTGAGAAGCTTATACCTGAACCTGCCCCAAATGGGACAAATTTTTTACCATGACATGTTGATGCCGCTCCATGATAGCATGCCAAGTTTCATGAATTTAAGATGAATTTTGGATTTAATAGAATTTAAAAACCAGGTATCTCAATGTTTTGCCGGCAATCAACAGTGCCCTGGTGTTTGAATTTCATTCCCATCTCTTGCATGGGACCTAGAAATTCACCCAAGGACACGCATGTGATTTTTCAACCAACTTTGGTGAATTGGAGCATGTGCTTGTAGTTCAATTTTGAATTATGCACATAAAATGCCTAGAAAACCCACTTAATGTATAGAAAAGGCCAAATGAACCCCAAAAAATTCCAAGATTAAACACAACACTCCTGTTGTTCTATGTTGACACTAGATTTTTTTTGAAAGCAATAAGAGGCAACGGATATCGTCCCGTCCCCAAGGGTGGTACGTTCCCTATCGAAACCATCATGCTTGTTGTGAGAAGCTCTGGTTTGTGAGAAGCATATACCCAAACCTGTCCCAAATGGGACAAAATTTTCACCACGGCATGTTGATGCCGCTCCATGATAGCATGCCAAGTTTCATGAATTTCACATGAGTTTTGGATTTACCAGAATTTAAAAACCAGGTATCTCAACATTTTGCCGACAATCAACAGTGCCCTGGTGTTTGAAATTCATTCCCATCTCTTGCATGGGACCTAAGCATTAACCCAAGGGCACACACGTGATTTTTCAACCAATTTATATGCACAAGAGCATGTGCATGTAGTTCATATTTGAATTATGCACATAAAATGCCTAGAAAACTCAGTTAATGCATAAAAATGTCCAAACGAACCCCGAAAAATCCCAAAAATTGACACAACACTCCTGTTGTTCTATCTTGACACGAGAATTTTTTTGAAAGCAATAAGAGGCAATGGATATCGTTTCGTCCCCAAAGGTGGGACGTTCCCTACCGAAACCATCATGCTTGTTGTGAGAAGCTATGTTTTGTGAGAAGCATATACCCGAACCTGCCCCGAATGGGACAATTTTTTTACCACGAAATGTTGATGCTGCTCCATGATAGCATGCCAAGTTTCATGAATTTCAGACGAGTTTTGGATTATTAGAATTTAAAAACAAGGCATCTCAACATTTTGCCGGCAATCAAGAGTGCCCTGGTGTTTGAATTTCATTCTCATCTCTTGCATGGGACCTAGAAATTCACCCAAGGACACAGATTAGATTTTTCAACCAACTTTAGTGCATTGGAGCATGTGCTTGTAGTTCAAATTTGAATTATGCACTTAAAATGCCTAGAAAACCCAATTAATGCATAAAAATGTCCAAATGAACCCTGAAAAATCACAAAAATTGACACAACATTCCTGTGAATCTATGTTGACACTAGAATTTTTTAAAGCAATAAGAGGCAATGGATATCGTTTCGTCCCCAAAGGTGGGACGTTCCCTATCGAAACCATCATGCTTGTTGTGAGAAGCTCTGGTTTGTGAGAAGCTTATACCTGAACCTGCCCCAAATGGGACAAATTTTTTACCACGACATGTTGATGCCGCTCCATGATAGCATGCCAAGTTTCATGAATTTAAGATGAATTTTGGATTTAATAGAATTTAAAAACCAGGTATCTCAATGTTTTGCCGGCAATCAACAGTGCCCTGGTGTTTGAATTTCATTCCCATCTCTTGCATGGGACCTAGAAATTCACCCAAGGACACGCATGTGATTTTTCAACCAACTTTGGTGAATTGGAGCATGTGCTTGTAGTTCAATTATAATTATGCACATAAAATACCTAGAAAACCCACTTAATGTATAGAAAAGGCCAAATGAACCCCAAAAAATTCCAAGATTAAACACAACACTCCTGTTGTTCTATGTTGACACTAGATTTTTTTTGAAAGCAATAAGAGGCAACGGATATCGTCCCGTCCCCAAGGGTGGTACGTTCCCTATCGAAACCATCATGCTTGTTGTGAGAAGCTCTGGTTTGTGAGAAGCATATACCCAAACCTGTCCCAAATGGGACAAAATTTTCACCACGGCAAGTTGATGCCGCTCCATGATAGCATGCCAAGTTTCATGAATTTCACATGAGATTTGGATTTACCAGAATTTAAAAACCAGGTATCTCAACATTTTGCCGACAATCAACAATGCCCTGGTGTTTGAAATTCATTCCCATCTCTTGCATGGGACCTAAGCATTAACCCAAGGACACACACGTGATTTTTCAACCAATTTATATGCACAAGAGCATGTGCATGTAGTTCATATTTGAATTATGCACATAAAATGCCTAGAAAACTCAGTTAATGCATAAAAATGTCCAAACGAACCCCGAAAAATCCCAAAAATTGACACAACACTCCTGTTGTTCTATCTTGACACGAGAATTTTTTTGAAAGCAATAAGAGGCAATGGATATCGTTTCGTCCCCAAAGGTGGGACGTTCCCTACCGAAACCATCATGCTTGTTGTGAGAAGCTATGTTTTGTGAGAAGCATATACCCGAACCTGCCCCGAATGGGACAATTTTTTTACCACGACATGTTGATGCTGCTCCATGATAGCATGCCAAGTTTCATGAATTTCAGACGAGTTTTGGATTTACTAGAATTTAAAAACCAGGCATCTCAACATTTTGCCGGCAATCAAGAGTGCCCTGGTGTTTGAATTTCATTCTCATCTCTTGCATGGGACCTAGAAATTCACCCAAGGACACATATTAGATTTTTCAACCAACTTTAGTGCATTGGAGCATGTGCTTGTAGTTCAAATTTGAATTATGCACATAAAATGCCTAGAAAACCCAATTAATGCATAAAAATGTCCAAACGAACCCTGGAAAATCACAAAAATTGACACAACACTCCTGTGGATCTATGTTGACACTAGAATTCTTTTAAAGCAATAAGAGGCAATGGATATCGTTTCGTCCCCAAAGGTGGGACGTTCCCTATCGAAACCATCATGCTTGTTGTGAGAAGCTCTGGTTTGTGAGAAGCTTATACCTGAACCTGCCCCAAATGGGACAAATTTTTTACCACGACGTGTTGATGCCGCTCCATGATAGCATGCCAAGTTTCATGAATTTAAGACGAGTTTTGGATTTAATAGAATTTAAAAACCAGGTATCTCAATGTTTTGCCGGCAATCAATAGTGCCCTGGTGTTTGAATTTCATTCCCATCTCTTGCATGGGACCTAGAAATTCACCCAAGGACACACATGTGATTTTTCAACCAACTTTGGTGCATTGGAGCATGTGCTTGTAGTTCAATTTTGAATTATGCACATAAAATGCCTAGAAAACCCACTTAATGTATAGAAAAGGCCAAATGAACCCCAAAAAATTCCAAGATTAAACACAACACTCCTGTTGTTCTATGTTGACACTAGATTTTTTTGAAAGCAATAAGAGGCAACGGATATCGTCCCGTCCCCAAGGGTGGTACGTTCCCTATCGAAACCATCATGCTTGTTGTGAGAAGCTCTGGTTTGTGAGAAGCATATACCCAAACCTGTCCCAAATGGGACAAAATTTTCACCACGGCATGTTGATGCCGCTCCATGATAGCATGCCAAGTTTCATGAATTTCACATGAGTTTTGGATTTACCAGAATTTAAAAACCAGGTATCTCAACATTTTGCCGACAATCAACAGTGCCCTGGTGTTTGAAATTCATTCCCATCTCTTGCATGGGACCTAAGCATTAACCCAAGGACACACACGTGATTTTTCAACCAATTTATATGCACAAGAGCATGTGCATGTAGTTCATATTTGAATTATGCACATAAAATGCCTAGAAAACTCAGTTAATGCATAAAAATGTCCAAACGAACCCCGAAAAATCCCAAAAATTGACACAACACTCCTGTTGTTCTATCTTGACACGAGAATTTTTTTGAAAGCAATAAGAGGCAATGGATATCATTTTGTCCCCAAAGGTGGGACGTTCCCTACCGAAACCATCATGCTTGTTGTGAGAAGCTCTGTTTTGTGAGAATCATATACCCGAACCTGCCCCGAATGGGACAATTTTTTTACCACGAAATGTTGATGCTGCTCCATGATAGCATGCCAAGTTTCATGAATTTCAGACGAGTTTTGGATTTACTAGAATTTAAAAACAAGGCATCTCAACATTTTGCCGGCAATCAAGAGTGCCCTGGTGTTTGAATTTCATTCTCATCTCTTGCATGGGACCTAGAAATTCACCCAAGGACACAGATTAGATTTTTCAACCAACTTTAGTGCATTGGAGCATGTGCTCTTAGTTCAAATTTGAATTATGCACTAAAAATGCCTAGAAAACCTAATTAATGCATAAAAATGTCCAAATGAACCCTGAAAAATCACAAAAATTGACACAACATTCCTCTGAATCTATCTTGACACTAGAATTTTTTAAAGCAATAAGAGGCAATGGATATTGTTTCGTCCCCAAAGGTGGGACGTTCCCTATCGAAAACATCATGCTTGTTGTGAGAAGCTCTGGTTTGTGAGAAGCTTATACCTGAACCTGCCCCAAATGGGACAAATTTTTTACCACGACATGTTGATGCCGCTCCATGATAGCATGCCAAGTTTCATGAATTTAAGATGAATTTTGGATTTAATAGAATTTAAAAACCAGGTATCTCAATGTTTTGCCGGCAATCAACAGTGCCCTGGTGTGTTTGAATTTCATTCCCATCTCTTGCATGGGACCTAGAAATTCACCCAAGCACACGGATGTGATTTTTCAACCAACTTTGGTGAATTGGAGCATGTGCTTGTAGTTCAATTTTGAATTATGCACATAAAATGCCTAGAAAACCCACTTAATGTATAGAAAAGGCCAAATGAACCCCAAAAAATTCCAAGATTAAACACAACACTCCTGTTGTTCAATGTTGACACTAGATTTTTTTTGAAAGCAATAAGAGGCAACGGATATCGTCCCGTCCCCAAGGGTGGTACGTTCCCTATCGAAACCATCATGCTTGTTGTGAGAAGCTCTGGTTTGTGAGAAGCATATACCCAAACCTGTCCCAAATGGGACAAAATTTTCACCACGGCATGTTGATGCCGCTCCATGATAGCATGCCAAGTTTCATGAATTTCACATGAGTTTTGGATTTACCAGAATTTAAAAACCAGGTATCTCAACATTTTGCCGGCAATCAACAGTGCCCTGGTGTTTGAAATTCATTCCCATCTCTTGCATGGGACCTAAGCATTAACCCAAGGACACACACATGATTTTTCAACCAATTTATATGCACAAGAGCATGTGCATGTAGTTCATATTTGAATTATGCACATAAAATGCCTAGAAAACTCAGTTAATGCATAAAAATGTCCAAACGAACCCCGAAAAATCCCAAAAATTGACACAACACTCCTGTTGTTCTATCTTGACACGAGAATTTTTTTGAAAGCAATAAGAGGCAATGGATATCGTTTCGTCCCCAAAGGTGGGACGTTCCCTACCGAAACCATCATGCTTGTTGTGAGAAGCTCTGTTTTGTGAGAAGCATATACCCGAACCTGCCCCGAATGGGACAATTTTTTTACCACGAAATGTTGATGCTGCTCCATGATAGCATGCCAAGTTTCATGAATTTCAGACGAGTTTTGGATTTACTAGAATTTAAAAACAAGGCATCTCAACATTTTGCCGGCAATCAAGAGTGCCCTGGTGTTTGAATTTCATTCTCATCTCTTGCATGGGACCTAGAAATTCACCCAAGGACACAGATTAGATTTTTCAACCAACTTTAGTGCATTGGAGCATGTGCTTGTAGTTCCAATTTGAATTATGCACTTAAAATGCCTAGAAAACCCAATTAATGCATAAAAATGTCCAAATGAACCCTGAAAAATCACAAAAATTGACACAACATTCCTGTGAATCTATGTTGACACTAGAATTTTTTAAAGCAATAAGAGGCAATGGATATCGTTTCGTCCCCAAAGGTGGGACGTTCCCTATCGAAACCATCATGCTTGTTGTGACAAGCTCTGGTTTGTGAGAAGCTTATACCTGAACCTGCCCCAAATGGGACAAATTTTTTACCATGACATGTTGATGCCGCTCCATGATAGCATGCCAAGTTTCATGAATTTAAGATGAATTTTGGATTTAATAGAATTTAAAAACCAGGTATCTCAATGTTTTGCCGGCAATCAACAGTGCCCTGGTGTTTGAATTTCATTCCCATCTCTTGCATGGGACCTAGAAATTCACCCAAGGACACGCATGTGATTTTTCAACCAACTTTGGTGAATTGGAGCATGTGCTTGTAGTTCAAATTTGAATTATGCACATAAAATGCCTAGAAAACCCAATTAATGCATAAAAATGTCCAAACGAACCCTGGAAAATCACAAAAATTGACACAACACTCCTGTGGATCTATGTTGACACTAGAATTCTTTTAAAGCAATAAGAGGCAATGGATATCGTTTCGTCCCCAAAGGTGGGACGTTCCCTATCGAAACCATCATGCTTGTTGTGAGAAGCTCTGGTTTGTGAGAAGCTTATACCTGAACCTGCCCCAAATGGGACAAATTTTTTACCACGATGTGTTGATGCCGCTCCATGAGAGCATGCCAAGTTTCATGAATTTAAGACGAGTTTTGGATTTAATAGAATTTAAAAACCAGGTATCTCAATGTTTTGCCGGCAATCAATAGTGCCCTGGTGTTTGAATTTCATTCCCATCTCTTGCATGGGACCTAGAAATTCACCCAAGGACACACATGTGATTTTTCAACCAACTTTGGTGCATTGGAGCATGTGCTTGTAGTTCAATTTTGAATTATGCACATAAAATGCCTAGAAAACCCACTTAATGTATAGAAAAGGCCAAATGAACCCCAAAAAATTCCAAGATTAAACACAACACTCCTGTTGTTCTATGTTGACACTAGATTTTTTTGAAAGCAATAAGAGGCAACGGATATCGTCCCGTCCCCAAGGGTGGTACGTTCCCTATCGAAACCATCATGCTTGTTGTGAGAAGCTCTGGTTTGTGAGAAGCATATACCCAAACCTGTCCCAAATGGGACAAAATTTTCACCACGGCATGTTGATGCCGCTCCATGATAGCATGCCAAGTTTCATGAATTTCACATGAGTTTTGGATTTACCAGAATTTAAAAACCAGGTATCTCAACATTTTGCCGGCAATCAACAGTGCCCTGGTGTTTGAAATTCATTCCCATCTCTTGCATGGGACCTAAGCATTAACCCAAGGACACACACGTGATTTTTCAACCAATTTATATGCACAAGAGCATGTGCATGTAGTTCATATTTGAATTATGCACATAAAATGCCTAGAAAACTCAGTTAATGCATAAAAATGTCCAAACGAACCCCGAAAAATCCCAAAAATTGACACAAAACTCCTGTTGTTCTATGTTGACACGAGAAATTTTTTGAAGCAATAAGAGGCAATGGATATCGTTTCGTCCCCAAAGGTGGGACGTACGTTCCCTACAGAAACCATGAGGCTTGTTGTGAGAAGCTCTGGTTTGTGAGAAGCATATGCCCATACCTGCCCCAAATGGGACAATTTTTTTACCACGGCATGTTTATGCCGCTCCATGATAGCATGCCAAGTTTCATGAATTTCAGACGAGTTTTGGATTTACTAGAATTTGAAAACCAGGCATCTCAATGTTTTGCCGGCAATCAACGGTGCCCTGGTGTTTGAAATTCATTCCGATTTCTTGCATGGGACCTAAGCATGCACCCAAGGACACATATTTGATTTTTCAACCAATTTATATGCACTAGAGCATGTGCATGTAGTTCAAATTTGAATTATGCACATAAATGCATTGTAAACTCGGTTAATGCATAAAAATGTCCAAACGAACCCCGAAAATCCAAAAAATTGACAAAACACTCCTCTTGTTCTATGTTGACACGAGAAAATATTTGAAAGCAATAAGAGGCAATGGATATCGTTTCGTCCCCAAAGGTGGGACGCTCCCGATCGAAACCATCATGCTTGTTGTGAGAAGCTCTGGTTTGTGAGAAGCTTGTACCCGAACCTGCCCCAAATGGGACAATTTTTTTACCACGGCATGTTCATGCTGCTCCATGATAGCATGCCAAGTTTCATGAATTTTAGACGAGTTTTGGATTTACTAGAATTTAAAAACCAGGCATCTCAACATTTTGCCGGCAATCAAGAGTGCCCTGGTGTTTGAATTTCATTCCCATCTCTTGCATGGGACCTAGAAATTCACTCAAGGACACACATGTGATTTTTCAACCAACTTTAGTGCATTGGAGCATGTGCTGGTAGTTCAAATTTGAATTATGCACATAAAATGCCTAGAAAACCCACTTAATGTATAGAAAAGGCCAAACGAACCTCAAAAAATTCCAAGATTAAACACAACACTCCTGTTGTTCTATGTTGACACTAAAAAATGTTGAAAGCAATAAGAGGCAACGGATATCGTCCCGTCCCCAAAGGTGGTACGTTCCCTATCGGAACCATCATGCTTGTTGTGAGAAGCTCTGGTTTGTGAGAAGCTTATACCCAAACCTGCCCCGAATGGGACAAAATTTTCACCACGGCATGTTGATGCCGCTCCATGATAGCATGCCAAGTTTCATGAATTTCAGACGAATTTTGGATTTACTAGATTTTAAAAACTAGGTATCTCAATGTTTTGGCGGCAATCAATAGTGCCCTGGTGTTTGAAATTCATTACCATCTCTTGCATGGGACCTAGAAATTCACCCAAGGACACACATGTGATTTTTCAACCAACCTTGGTGCATTGGAGCATGTGCTTGTAGTTCAAATTTGAATTATGCACATAAAATGCCTAGAAAACCTAGTTAATGTATAAAAAAGGCCAAACGAACCCTGAAAAATTCATTCCCATTTCTTTCATGGGACCTAAGCATGCACTGGAGGACACAAATTTGATTTTTCAACCAATTTGTATGCACCGGAGCATGTGCATGTAGTTTAATTTTGAATTGTGCACGTGAAATGGCTAGAAAACCAGTTTAATGTATAAAATGTCCAAACAAACCCTGAATAATTCCAATTCTTTTACGATACACATATAGTTGCATGTTCACTGCAGATAAAAGGTCTAGCTATTCAAACAGCGTCCATTGCCGCTCTAACCCCATTTTGTAATTCAAATCAAGTAGATCCCACACAATTTATTATCACCAACCGTGTGAGATGTAGTACAAAATATCTTGGAGCACCGTCGGTGTATAGTACGCCTATGGCTTACGCGAGAAGGTGCGTCGGCTACATTCCACAGCCGGCGTGTCAAGCACACTAGCTCACTCCCCCAAAACTCCTACCTCTGCATCCCTCGCAATATCGAAAATATCTACCGCCTAGAAGGTTTTAATGTTTGATAGCACACGATTAGTATGTATGGACCGTGTGCGATGTCTGTTACTCCCGCTCTGCTTCAGTCCCTTGATTCAAATTTTCAGTAGCCCCGACATTTTACTCCCGCCTCTGCATCCCTTGCAATCTCAAAAATATCTGCTCGCCCTTGATCCAAATTTTCAGTAGCCCCGCCTTGTTACTCCCGCCTAGTAAAATTTTCAGTTGCCGCAGTATTTCCTCAAACACAACCTTGCCCCCCCTCCACACACACCCCAAAACCACCGCTCACACAGACACACACAAAACTCGAAACCATTTGTAGGTCTCCGCCATCGCCAGCGCCTCCATCCTCAACCTTTGAGTGTGTGCCGGGGAGCTCGAGGAGCCAATGGCCAAAAAGAGGTTTATCGCGGCCTTTCGCCCGACGCCGGTGAGGTGGCCGCCGAGGTGTCCCCATCGTCCTCCACGGGCCCGATCTGCCATCGCCCGTCCCCCGATCCGCCCGCCGCCGTGCCCCTACGCCGGTTCGAGGACTTCCCCGTCCTCCCTCGGACCCGGCAGACGACGAAGTCCTACCTTGGGGTCCGGCAGCGGCGGTGGGGGACGTGGGTCGCCGAGATTACAGATCGAGAGAACCACACCCGCCGGTGGCTCGGTAGCTTCCACACGGCTGAGATCGCGGTCATGGAGTACGACCGCTGGCAGGTTCGCTACCACGGCGCGGCGGCTAGGCTCAATTTCCCCTTCGGTACACGTCCAGTCCACCTCGTTCCGCCGAAGCCAGGGGTGGTGACCTCGGCTATTGCGCGGGAGGACCGCCAGGTGCGGGAGCGCCTCAAGGCTGAGGCCGCCGACAAGGCCTACATGCAAGAGCTCCGCCGGCAGCACCCGGAGCTCATGGAGGCGGAGCGGGCGATCTTTGCCGGCGCGGAGGGCGGTGAGGTTATCGTGCTCTCCTCTAATGACGAGGTCGAAGGCGGCAAGGACGGCGGCGCAGAGGGCGGCGAGGTTATCACGCTCTCCTTTGATGACGAGGTCGAAGGCGGCGGTGACGGCGGCGCGGAGGGCGTCGAGGTGGGCCCCGAGTATGAGGAGATCGACGTTGATGAGTGGAGGAGTGCCTTCCCCAACGACCCCGACGACGGTACTGGCCCGGACCCGGCTCGCGGCACACCGTACATGACGAGGAAGGATTGGCTCGACCTCTACTTCGACTGAAAGTAGTTTAGCTTAGTTTAAATTTATGTTTTATGTTCGGTTATGCAAAACTATCTATGTTTATGTTTGAATGCATGCTACTTTCGGTTGAACCTGCTTTGAACTTGATAAAATTGAAGTTTACAACCTTAAGTTTAGGGGATCGACTAGAAAAGGCCAAAAATTGCTGGAGTATATATATATATCCACTAAGGGTTTTAGTCCTTTAACTTTTTAAGGATCGCCTAGAGATGTCCTTATGACTTGTTTATTTCAGTTCTTCACAATGTGATGCTCTATATGTGCAACTATTTGCCATGCAGTTCAATTTCATCAATAGCAGTTTCAACAATACCACTATGAATTACGATATTTGGTTGCTGTTAAGGATATTGCAGTTAACATGCCTTTTCGTTTTTCAGTTGTTGTTTAGCAACATGCTGTTGGATCACGGGTTCCGGCAAAACCCTTAAGGTTCGAACTTTGGGGTGCGCGCGAAGTTCTTTCCCTCCTACCGATCCATGCCCTAGGTTTGCTAGGATCTCGTGGACGAACTCGACAAACTCACAACACAAAAGACACAAGATTTATACTGGTTCGGGCCACCGTTGTGGTGTAATACCACTACAAAAAAATACACTTCCGTGATGATACGTGTTTGTCACAGTAGGTCACGTTTTCTGTCATGCATGTACATCCATGACAAATTTATGACAGAATCAAGATAGTCATACTTGTGCTGTCGTAGAAGTGTTCCATGACATTACCAAAATTATCATCACGGAAGTGTCCACTTCCATGACGATAAATCGTGCGTCATAGAAGTGCTTTCGTCAAGGGTGACCGACACATGGCATCCACTGTAACGGAACGCGTTAAGCTATCGGTTCCGGTTTTGGATCCGATAACCCGTTAACAGCCCCGACCAATGGGGATTTTCCACGTGTAAAATCATCATTGGCTGGAGGAAACACGTGTCAGCTCACCGTTGGGACAGACGTCATCCACTCATTGGACCCAAAGCGCCTATGATACGTCGAAACGCGGCACGGCCCAACAGAGGCCGATTCATGTGAAAAGGCTGGCCCGTTTGACTTGGTCAAAAGGTGGTGGGCCGGCCCACGGCAAGCCTGTTAACGGCCTGTTCGCATATAGCCCATTTACAGCCCGCTAACCCAGGGCCCGTTTACGGCCTATCCGAATTAGGCCCAGTAGCGTCATCTGGGCCGTCCAATATAATTCCAGCCCATTTTAACTTCCGGCCCATGTATGGCCCATGACGTCTTTTGGCCCATATGAGGCCCTTAGTAACCCTCGGCCCATTAACGGCCCGTGGTAAAACTGGCCCGTAATGAACAGTGTATCACTTTATACCCATTAATGGCCCATTATTCCGTTGGGCCGTTTCCAGCCCATGTTATCTTTTAGCCTTCTTAGGGCCCATTTATTCTTGGGCTCATTTCCAGCATTCGTTTACTTTCGGCCCGTTACTGTCATTTTCTGCTTGCGGGCCAAATACAGCCCGTGGTTACAGTCGGCCCGTTTGTGGCCCGTTAATACGTTGGACCGTTTTCGCAGCGTCATCAAATACGGCCTATTAACGATAGCCCGTTATGGTCGGCCCATGAACGGACGATTTCAACTCTAGCCCATTTACGGCCATAATGTGGTATGTTATTGGCCCATGTTTGGCCAACCGATCATACGACCCGTAGAAGGCCCATTGATGATACGGCCCGTAGAAGGCCCTTTGTGTCTACGCCCCGTAGAAGGCCCATTGTGTCTATGCCCCATAGAAGGCCCATTGTTTCTACGGCCCTTAGAAGGCCCATTGTTTCTACGGCCCTTAGAAGGCCCATTGTTTCTACGGCCCGTAGGAGGCCCATGTTAACTACAGTAAATATGTAGCCCATTGTTAATGTGGCCTAGTTTTAAAAAATAGGTTATTCCGGCCACTGGCAAACCGTGGAAAAAGAAATGCACTAACTACAAGAAAACAAATAAACAAGACAACGGAAATAAATAAGCAAGTAACTTACGCTAGGCTATCACAGCTATTACACATATTACATCCACTGGGCATCAAAGTTCGCCACAAATGCAAATATAGGGAACTAAGCAGCATATAAACGCCGCAGCAAAACAAGTCCAGAACTGAAACCACTTCAGAAGAGCTCAAGAAACAATATCCTGGGTACCCATAATGCTGGCAAGATGCTTAGCAAGCTTATTAACTTTCTCTTGTTTGGCGCTTAAATCCTCCAGCACTTGCTGTTGCATAACATCTGAATTCTGCATCTGAATTCTGCAGGGACTTCCTTAGTCCTTCGGCTTCCTGTCGCATAACATCTGATCAATGTCTTTCAACTTGAAGTTGAGACTCGAGAAGCCGAACTGATTCAGGCAGCGAGTACGAAGAGCTGGTGCCAGCAGTAGTAGCCAGTAACTCGAACACTACATCAAGACAGGACTTTGGGGTTGTCTCAGTGTCTTCAATATAGTTTTTATCAGATTTCTTGGAGAACAACAGGGATGTCTCACTATCTTGAACCTGATCTGCATTACTTCCTTTACCATTGCATAACGGGGTACTCTTCTCCAATATTTTATCCGCATTCTAAAGGAGAAACAAACAAACACATCACATGTTTACAATGTAGTATATGAAACTCATTTTGGTAAACCAGTTCAGTAGTAAGGTGGACAGGATAACAGCATGAAACAAACATATATCTATGTAGTATGGTCACTGTATGGTCTATATCATTCTAGTTTATGTTGCCAAATCAAGATAGACACAGTTCGAATCATATCTATTTAAGACAAAGCAGCATAGACAGAATATAAGTGTGGGAAACTACACAGCAATAACAACACTTGTAATGTGCATGGCATGAGAACATAACTGTTTATTCAATTGAAACTGAAATCAACATAGAGCAAGTTACAACAGCAAACACGTTAAAGAAACAGGTTTAAAACATACTTGTTGCGCCATTGGAGTCTCAATTGCATCCTTCAAATTTGAAATTAGTTGGTATGAGTAAATACAGTGATGCAAGAGCAAAGTAGTATGAACCATAGCTACGGAACCTGACCTGAGAACAATTCTTCTTCTGCTTTATGCGTTGACTTGGGGTTCGGAGTGGTGGTCCTCGTGCTTTGGGCACTGCAGTTGCCTTACTAACTGCTCGTGTTTGGGTGCTCTGTGGTGGAGACGGTGCTGTGTCAACGGGAACTGGGTTACTATCTGCTGGGGTTGGGGTTAGAAGGGGTGTAGCTGGTTCTCTGTCCAACTGGGTAGGGGTACAATCTGCATGAGTCTGGGTTATGTGTGGTGGGGCTGGTTCTTGGGCAAGTACAACCATGGTTCTATCTCCATCGACAGGTAGCATGATCTTTTCTGAAGACCGTGTTTTTACTCCCACAGATACTGCCATCACCCCTCCAATTGAAATGGCTGATAAACAAGAAAAGTAATTGAATGTACAGACATTGTAAGATAGACAGGTGCAATGGATAGTAGGGAAGAAAACATGGCATGAAATAATTCACATTTATGTTGTCTAACCAAACAGAATAGCAGGACATAATTTCAAATATATGATGGCTAATTAAACATGATAGCATGACACAATTTCACATGTATGATGGCTAACTAAACAGGATAGAATGACATACTTCAAAATATGATGACTATGTAAACAGGATGACATGATATAACTATACGATGTGTCTATTAAAGTGGTTGGCATGCCATAAATCACAAACATGCCGTCGATGGAAACATGATGGCATGATATAGTTCACAGATAGAATGACATAATTCAAAATATGATGACTATGTGAACAAGATGAGATGATATAACTATATTATGTCTTTAGAAAATGGATTGGCATGCCATAATTCAGATACATGCTGTCTATGTAAACATCATGGCATGATATAATTCAAATATATGATTTATATACTAAGGAAGTGAGCAGAGGGCAATCGCATATATGATGTGTCAACTAAGGAGATGGCATTCAATATCGTGTATATGATGTAAAAACTAAGCATTGCAATACAACATATGCATGATATGAGTAATATAAGCTTGCCAAGTTTGAGCATACACCTCAGGGGGATAATAGGACTGGTCATCTGCCTCTGAATCCTCCTCTGAAGAGCTATCTGTAACCAACAACATATCTGCTTCACCAGGTAGCATTGTCTGCTCTGAAGACCTTGTTTTCACTCCAGATTTCTCCATCACCAAGTCAAATGGCTGATGCACAGGAAGAGCAGTTGAATATACAAACATTGTCGACAAAAGCAATGAGAAATACAAAAAAAGGACGGCATGATATAATTCACATATATGACGCTTGGCTAAACAGCATGGCATTGCATAATTCACATATATAATGCCTTGCAACAAGATAGCATTGCATAATTCACATATATAATGTCTTGCAAAAAGATGGCATTGCATAATTCACATATATGGTAATTAGACACTAAACAGGTGGCATTCACACGAATCATGTCTAAACTAAGAAAATGACATAGCAATGCAAGATACCATACGCACAATATGAGCAACATAACCCTGCCAAGTTAGAGCATGCACCTCGGGGGGGGGGATAGGACTGGTCATCTGTCTCTGAATCCACCTATGAGGAGCTATCCGTAACCAGCGAGATATGCGCTTCGTCAGATAGCATAGTCTGCTCTGAAGACCTTGTTTTCACTCCAGAATTTTCCATCACCGTGTCAAATGGCTGATGCACACGAAGAGTAGTTGAATGTACTAACATTGTTGACAAATGTAATACGTAACGAAAAAAAGGATTGCCTGATATAATTCACATATAAGATGACTGGCTAAGCAGGATGGCATTGCAAAATTCACATATATGATGCCTGGCTAAACAAGATGGCATTGCATAATTCACATAAACGATGAATAAACTAAATAGATGGCATTCACACAAAGCATGTCTAAACTAAGCAGTTGACATATTTGATGTATAAAGTAAGCAATGCAAGGCACCATATGCATGATATAACCAACATCAGCATGCCAAGTTAGAGCGAAGACCTCATGGGGTAAATAGGAGTGGTCTTCTGCTTTTGAATCACCCTCAGAACAGTTATCTTCCTCTTGATTACGATCCGAAATGGGTGGAGGGGGGCTGCCTTTGCGCCCACCATGGAGCGACGTCTACATGAAATTTTATTGCCACGCAAGGCTCGTCTCTTTTGCTCTACATGTTTAGTTCCATTGTGTACAATAACTGACATGCATAGGAATAAAACATAGTGAGATTATGTAAGGAGTGCATGCACAAATCCGGAGTGATGGTAGCAAACTGTCGATAGACTCAAAACCAATAATAGCAGGCAGATAATAGCTTTAGTTAAAAAATACAGATAATGGCTCCTTTAATGTTTGTTTGCACCCAACATGAAACTCATAGTAGACACCCGAGATTAACCAGATAGTAGACAAATAGTACTGATTGCTGCCCCAATATGTACCCCACAACCATTTAAAAACTCAAGTTTCAGCATAAGTTTGGACCTGAGTCGGAGTCTAATAGGTGAACACGACGATAAAGTAGCATGTCATCATATTAAGCGATGCATAACGTAAGCAAACACGGAAGAGTGCGACCTCTCTTGCGGACCCATGTAGTCCTCAAGGTCATCTGCTCAGTTGATGATGGTAATGCAGTTGTCGTGGCTGCCGGCGGCGGGGAAGAAGATTTGAGGCGGTGAAAGACAGTCTGGAGAGCGGATCCCTGCTGTGGTGAACCCTTTCATCGTTGGAGCAGCTAAGCTGGGGTGGAACACAACACCGCAGGAGCAGGACAAACCACACAAGGTTTTCTTTGACACATATCTGTAACAGAAGTAATTGTGTAAGGGCTTGTTTGAATTTGAGGATTCTAACAATGCAGGGATAGGAAATAGACAGGAATAGGATAGGAATGCACGTGCAAAACAGAGAATTTAAAAACATGGGATTTCTGCCAATCTGGGTGTTTGGTTCACAAGAATTGGAAGATCACAGGATGCAAGGAAGCATGGTGAGATTAAGTCAAACCACAAGAAGTGTACAACCTCTTTGGCGAAGCCATATCGATCTTAGCGTGATTGGGTTGGCCGGTGAGGATGCTCTGGCTGACTTGGCTGTCGGAGGAGGGGAAGAAGATCTTAGGCGTCTGGAGATGGAGCCCGAGGTACTGCTCCGTTGTGATGGAGGGTTTCGTCGTTGGAGCAGCTCCGGTGAGTTGTACGACGCCGAGGCTGAAGCAGGACAAGAGAGACAACGTTAACCTGAGTGGAATTCTAATAGCATCTCCAATAGATGACCTAAAGTACATAACCACAAAGTGCTAGATGTATACATCAGCGGCTCATCTCTGAACTTAACTGTTGAAACTGAATTTAACTGTTGAAACTAAACTTAACCGTCGAAACTGAATTTTGCTGTCGAAACTGAATTTTACTGTCGAAACTGAACGCACTAGAGGTGAGGCAACACGTCAGTCGACTGACTTTTTCATCTCTGGTCAGTCGATTTTGCAGCCGTTGGATACGAAATCAAGGGCCTGCAGTTCATCTTCAACCTCCACCCCCCTGAGCCGCCAGCCACCACCGGCAAAACAGCCGCCCCCGCTGCTCGCGGCCGGCGGTGCGCCGCCCCGCCCGCCCCGAAAACACTCCCCACCGCCGGTTCGCCGCCGCCCTGGCCATCCCTCTAGCCCCCCCCACCCCCCGTGCCGAGATTTTTCTCCGGCGATCCCCACGCCACCGCCCCACCACCGCCGGCGACCACCACCCCCACCCTGAACCCTAAGATAGATAGTGGGGTACTTCTCCGGCGAGCCCTCCTCCCCGCTGCGGCTCGTTCTTCCTTAACTCCGGCGAGCCCCCCACCCCCTGAAAATCGACTGACCCAAAAGTCGATTCAGTCGACTGAAGTGTAGGTAAATCGGAGCAGCATCGCAAGCAAGAGCAAGAGCGAGAGCAGCAGCGCGAGCATGAGCAAGAGCAAGAGCAGACCATGCAGGGGACCGAGAGCAAGAGCAGAGCAGCAGCGCGAGTGAGAGCTAAAGCAGCAGCAGCTCCTACTGATGTGGACGTCGCCGCCGAGGGAGCGACGCCGTGGAGGAAGTGGCCGGTGATGCCGCGGTTGATGGAGCCGCGCCGTCGGCTAGGGACCGAGCGCCGGCAGCACCGTGAGATCGAATCAAGAAGAAAATGCGGCGATTACTGTACAATCTCTTTGGTGGCGCCGATTAGGCCGCAGCTTCATCCGAGGAAACGGTGATCCTGATGCTCTTCCGGTGGTGCAGGTGAAGACGGCGGTGTGGGAATGGAGGTGGCACAAAAGACGAGGGGAACATCGGGGCAGCTCCTTGGAGGTGGAGCACGGGGTGGCTGAACCGGCAGGACGACCTGATCGACGACGGATCCTCATCCGGTACGGTGGATGAGGGACGTCGAGGTGTTGCTGTGGATGACGTCGTCGGGGAAGAGGCTCCGGCTGGGTGGTGGACGGAGGAGGGTGTCGGGCTTCGCGGGTTTTCCCGGCCTCGGTGTACGAATGGGTGGGCGGATGGGATGGTAGTGGGGAACCATGGCTTAGGGACGCGCTTGTCCAAAATGTGGGGTTAGTTATGAAAGTACCCCCACCGATTTGAGGCGGTTCTTTCGGTTCAGGGGTATCACGGGCATTTCGCGTGTCGGGATTTCATAGGAGGTGGGAGTTTTCGCGCGCGTTGTAATTTTGGAATAACAAGGCGCGGGTTGAGATGGAGGGAGTTGTCGGAGCACAACGAGACAAAGATATATCTTAAATATTTCGGGCTAACAAGGCGCGGGTTGAAATTTCTGGACAAGCCTAACGTGTACTGTACCAAATCAATTCGCACTACAAATGTCATTCAAAACTTTGAATTCATGTTATGTTCAATTAAAATATTTTGCTACGTGTATAATGCATGCAACCTAGTACTCAAATGAACGTTTTAGTGCATTCCAAACGTATATACTACCGCTTCAATATGAACTAAATTTGAATTCGTTTCTCTATTTGAATAAGATCTACAATAATGATTGTTGTGAAGTCAAAGCGTTTGAATTCGTTTCTCTGTTTTAATAAGATCTACAATTGTCATTATTGTCAAGTTAAACCATCGTTTGTGTATTATCTTCACAACACACCACATGATTAATCTCGAGTTACATATGAACTATGTGTACTATATGAACTCGAACTCGATTTTTTGAATCCATTTTATGTTGATTTCAAATCATAGTACATTTCAAGCTCTAGCTAGATATTCACAAACTAAACCATGTCTCATATGTATTATGTGTTTATCACATTATGTATGGTGCCCCGCCCCCTACACCTACAAGTATTTAGATGTGATTGCAAACACCACACATTACCACAAATTCAAATAAAATGTGAGAATGTTTGATATATAGTATTGTTTAGATTGTTCGATATTTAGTTGTAAGCTGCAAATGCCACACATTATCACAAATTCAAATAAAATGTGAGATTGTTCGATGTATAGTATGGTTTAGATTGTTCGACATTTAGCTGTGAGTTGCAAACGCCATGCATTATCACATTATGGTATAACATGTGCAAAACCACAACACACGTATCACCGCTATATTCATGCATGCATATGTTTAAAACACTATGATCTCCTATTCAAATATATGAATCCACTTTCATATCAAATTATGATCTTTGTTAGTCTCTTACACCCACACAATCCTCTAACCTTTGTATCTACCACTAACTTTCTCTCGTGCATGCACACGCCCTCCTCGCCCTCCCCCTCCCTCAGCATTCTATCCATCACGCACATTCATTTTTCTTCTTGTTTAGGTCGTTCTCCCACAGTCTCCACAACTCCTTTCCAACACACACCGATCGATAAACCTCTCCAGCGATGTCTGCCTACAACATACACACGCACCTTCAATCTCCTCCTTTATGTGTCCTTGCCTCGTGTCTCTCATACGGTCCCACTCACGTGTAAAATCATGCCCCTCTTTTCATCGATCTCACAACCGCACACTCCTCCCCCTATCTAGCTAGTAGCTGGGCCTCTCGCACCAGCTCCTAGCTCCATTCTCTCTGTCTATCCGTCTCGCCAGGCCTTATTTGCCTCTAAAAAATGGACGTACACCGACCGATCTCCCGCTATACATATAGCTAGCTAGGTCCTTATAACTCGTTTTCCCCATGCGTCGATCGATCTACCTCATTAGTTATGTCTCTCCCTTCCTCCGACAAACAACAATTGATCTACCGATCTAGTTAGGTTTGCTTACCAAACACATGGTTCCCCTTCATCATCCATGGATGTGTCCCCACAGATCTATCACGCACAGGCACACACAGAAACACATCCCCACTCTTATTGATAATATTGCAGTTCCACCCTCAGTTTGTCTAGTAGGCCTCTCCCACCATCTTCGAGAAGCAACTCCATCACCCATCCAGCACTCTACCCCTCTCCCTCCCTCTCTCTCTCCTCTCTCTCTCTGTCCCACCTATTTCCCGTCCTTCAGTTATTTATGGATGTCGACCGATCTCCCTCAAGACATAGCTGGGCCTCTCCTTCTCAACACATATACGAGTCGTTCTACCTCTACAGTTAGGCCTCTGCCTACCCCTCCCCCACCCCCTCGCACACACACACACACACCGATACATCGAGCGCTCTAGTCATGTCTCCCTGCCACACACAAACTTGACCTGTGCCCTCTGACGTTCCGGTTGCTAGTCAGTCGCCCTATATCTTTGACTTGCACACACACACACACACAATTTCGATGGCTCTCTTCATCGATCTCGCACCCACCCACTTGATCCTCTCTTCGACTCTATCGATATCTATGACCCCTCCCTCTCTTCTCGTGGATCGCCCGACCCTCTATATATGATATGGATAGGCCTCCATTTCACGCACATTGCATGCAAAATTTTGTTTGAGATGTCATCGACACATATTCCCACAAATACATTCATGAAATCAACCCCCCCAAAAAAAACAAAAAACACTCACGAACGCACAAGCCATTTGTCTAGGTTTGTATCTCTCACACACACCCACGTAGGTGGGGGACGTGCACGAAGAGAAGAGGTGCACGCACGGCGCACGTACTCTTGTCTCTTTCCCAACCACACCCGCACGGGTACACGGTGGAGCTCATTTCTGTACGAAAAGGCAGCCCACGTGGTAACTTGACACGTGTACTGGTTATCCAGATGGAGGGAGGATCGTCTACCACGGGTGAACAAACAAATTGCGACTTGACGCGTTATGTTAAAAAAGAGGCAAACCATGTGGGGCCTACCTTAGAGGCAAGGCTCTATACACTGGAGTACTTTTGATGTGTCCCGTCAACTCGCAGAACAAGGAGAAGCTTGCTTAGTACACCGTCCCCCGCCCACGAGCGCGGTGGCTCGCAGGATGAGGTGAAGCTTGCTTACTACGCCTTACGCCCGCTCCCTCGCCCACGCGCGCGGTGGCTCGCAGGACAAGGAGAAAATTTTACTAGTACTCCCTCGGTTTACTCCTCGTACCTACCTTGGTTAGAGAGATTATCATATTGTTTGGAATATATGTCCTTTAGTAGATTTCAGTATGAACTACTAGTACATACTCCAAACACTGATGTATATAGACGTATTTTAGAGTGTAGATTCACTCATTTTGCTCCGTATGTAGTCCATATTGAAACGGACGTAATAGTACGCACTCTCCCTCGCCCCTCGACCCTCGCCACGTGGTGGACGTGCAGCAATTCATTCGGTCTCATATAGCCAGAACGATATATACTGCAGTACCATTATTGCTCGACTTCCCGATGAGGTGAAGAGCCAATCGCAAGGTTAATAGTTTGGAGATGCCAAGCGCAAGGTTTATAGGAGAACGAGTAGTAGGTGCCGCGTCATTTATAAATAAAGTTTTTTTCTTCAGTGGCACGTACGCAATATAAATAGGTTCATATGGAGAGAAAAGGAAACCGCTCCACTATATACATAGGCAGGACGAGCCTACACGGTTGCTTGCTGGGGTTGCTCTCTTCAGTTTTCACACTCTCTCGCGCAAAACCACTGTGGCCACATCTCTAACATCCCGGCGGATCTCGTCCGCCGGGGGAAGGGGTGGATGCTTAGTGTAGATGCGGGCGCCGTCGCCGACGGTGAAAACCCACTGTCGGCACGTCCCGATCAGGGGTCCCCGCCATTCTCTCTCACAAAGCCGGTGAGGTTGCCTTCGTCCATTGCTCACTGCCGCGACGTGGGTAGTTGCCTCCTCCCGCCGCCCTCCTCTAGGTTGAGCTACGTCCCGACATCCCTCAGGTACAACTCCCTTTACAGCCGGCTTGCACCACTGCTCCAGCTGCCCACATCACTCCTTGTGGATATTTCTCTACTTCTTTGCCCCGCACATACCTCTACTGGCTTCTACGTACTGTATTTGTGATGAGTTTATGTCTCATCAACTAGTCCCAGTAATCTTATTCTAATCACGCTTCTTCAATTTCTTTGCCACAGCGATGCTCATCTCGATTTTGGTGAAACTGCACAAAATGATCCGATGGTCGAAGGGTCGCAAACTTCATTTCTTAGGAAGCGCCAACGTTGCCAGCAAATTAAAGCCTGGTTAGGGTTTACGGTTCAAGGGCTAGGGACTGCATGGATCGTTTTTTCTTTAGTTGTCTCTGTTTTAATGGCTAGGGACTGCATGAGTAGTAGTAGTACTGTACGCCTTACGCCCGCTCCCTCGCCCACGCACGTGGTGGCTCGCAGGACGAGGAGAAAATTTTACTACTCCCTCCGTTTACTCCTCGTCCCTACTACCTTGGTTAGAGAGATTATCATATTGTTTGGAATATATATGTCCTTTAGTAGATTTCAATATGAACTACTAGTACATACTCCAAACACTGATGTATATAGACGTATTTTAGAGTGTAGATTCACTCATTTTGCTCCGTATGTAGCATAAAGTTGAGACACTTATTTTGGAACGGAGGGAGTACATATTTGCTATGATCTGTCAATCATTGAGATGCAATAGCATGCATGTTAGTTTCCTTTGTATTTGATGAAATGTTGCAACGGGCAACCTTGGACGCAAGATACATGTAACAGAAGCTGGAAGCTTCATAGCATTGTACTATCTCGCTGATAAATTACAGTACGTACTATACAAGTACTTCCTCCGTTCCTAAATATAAGTGTTTGTAGAGATTTCACCATGAACCACATACGGATGTATATAGATGCATTTTAAGTGTAGATTCATTCATTTTGTTCCGTATGTAGTCCACCTAGTGGAATCTCTACAAAGACTTATATTTAGGAACGGAGGGAGTACTATGTAAAGAGTTAGGTGTCGCACGGTGTCCAGAAAATATGGTGATAGTGTGAGGTGGGCCATGTAATCACTGAGCCTGCGTGTTTTCACTGCTCTTGCACTCCTCCGCCGTAAGAGTGGAGAAAATTGTAATATAGTAGTACCTCCTTTCGCCGAAAGCGTGGGACATCCAGCAGTCCTACCACCTCAGTAATAATGACCAATGAGCCGTCAAATCACATAGACCCAACAGTAAGTTGGACGGACGAAGCAACCATCACTCTTGAATCCGCTTCTCCCTTCAACGCAGGCGCCAGTGAGAGGTCGCGTCCGCTCTGCCCGGGCATGAATGCGACACCGATTCTTTGGAGCGATGCTGACCGTTTTGGGCGGGAAGCACGCGCGGGCGATGGAGGGGCTTTGGGTGGGCCAGGCTGGTCAGGAGCAGGCGTGGCAATTGTCCGCCTGTCCCTACCGGATGCCCGGAAAACGAGAGGATGCACCGACTCTCGCGGCTAAAATCGTACACTACACACCATCTCTCTGTAGGAGTAGGTCGATCTGTCGCTCTCTCTAACACACACACGCTGTTAAACACACACACGCACACGCACACACACACGCACACACAGGTTCATAGAATAGGAAAATCGTGCGAGTGCGAAGCCACAGGAAGTGAGATACAAATGGAGTATGTACAAGAAGAGAAGAGGCATCTCTTAATTGTTTGGATTAATTGTTGCGTTTAGAGACAGAAATCAGGGCTTTGATTGGAGGAATGACCGGTCAAGTTTCTCCTCTTCCAATCTGCTTGCACCTTGGTCCCGCTGCACCTTCTAACGTGACTTATTACACCTAGACGGAGGGAGTCGTACGAGATATGGTGGCACACTGATTTAGGTCGAATACAAGTGCCCAAAATTGTGTGCATGTTATAATAAGGATTCACTTAAAATAGTACATGAGCGAACAGAGGGATCAATTGGACAGTGTTCCCGAGCAGTAGCGAGATGTGTGAGGTAAGATACACCGCTGGCGCTTTTAATTTTTCTTATTAATTTGTTTGTTTCACCCTCTGACTGGTGGGACCCAACGTACTACGTGGAGAGAGGTAAGGTGACTAAGGCTGCATTATTTCTGCACCACTGTGGATAGTCTTACCACCAAAGCCACATGACACGATTATGATTTAAATCCCAATGACTCCCACACACAAAAAAACATGGCATGCTTGTCACACGAATGCAGGAATGTATAAAAGGTTATTTTCCTCTCGTTGAACATAACGGGAGGGTTGTGTAGCTGGTTAGCCTGTTCGCTCATCAAACTTGAGGTCTCGGGTTCGATAACTACACTTGAGCATAATTCATGCCAGGAGGATTCTTTGACTAGTCAGAATGGATGGATACGGAGCTATACAATCTCGTAGTGACTGTATAATCACCTCATCACGTATAAGCTGCAGCCTCGGCGATTGTTTTCTAGGCTTTGCACTATTCACACTCTCTCCAGTATATATATACACGTTGGAGCCTCAGCGCTTGTAGTTGCTCTCTTCACACTCTCTGACCCTCTCCAGATCTAAACAAGACTTTGTTGGCCTCTCTC